>NC_053023.1:50380126-50398324 GCF_003073215.2 Triticum urartu
AGATATAGGAAGCACATAGAGCAAAATTATCTAGCTCGAAAGATATAAGTGAAGCACATAGAGTATTCTATCAAATTTTAATTCATGTATGGCTCTCTCAAAAGGTGTGTACAGCAAGGATGATTGTTATACTAAGCAAACAAAGACACAAATAATACAAGACGCTCCAAGCAAAACACATATCATGTTGGTGAATAAAAATATAGCTCCAAGTAAATTACCGATGGAAGTGGACGAAAGAGGGGATGCCTTCCGGGGGCATCCCCAAGCTTTGACTTTTTGGTGTCCTTGGATTATCTTGGGGGTGCCATGGGCAATCCCCAAGCTTAGGCTCTTGCCACTCCTTGTTCCATGATCCATCAAAAGAATTCACCCAAAACTTGAAAACTTCACAACACAAAACTCAAAATAGAAAACTCGTGAGCTCCGTTAGCGAAAGAAAACAAAAGACCACTTCAAGGTACTGTAATGAACTCATTCTTTATTTATATTGGTGTTAAACCTACTGTATTCCAACTTATCTATGGATTATAAACTATTTTACTAGCCATAGATTCATCAAAATAAGCAAACAACACACGAAAAACAGAATCTGTCAAAAACAGAACAGTCTGTAGTAATCTGTAGCTAGCGCAAGATCTGGAACCCCAAAAATTCTAAAATAAATTCTGGACGTGAGGAATTTATCTATTAATCATCTTCAAAAATAATTAACTAAATATCACTCTTCAAATAAAAATGACAGCAGTTCTCGTGAGCGCTAAAGTTTCTGTTTTTTACAGCAAGTTCAACAAGACTTTCCCCAAGTCTTCCCAACGGTTCTACTTGGCACAAACACTAATTAAACACAAAAAACACAACCAAAACAGAGGCTAAATAATTATTTATTACTAAACAGGAGCAAAAAACAAGGAATAAAAATAAAATTGGGTTGCCTCCCAACAAGTGCTATCGTTTAACGCCCCTAGCTAGGCATAAGACAAGCGAATAGATCTAGGTATTGCCATCTTTGGTAGGCAATCCATAAGTGGCTCTCATGATAGTTTCATATGGTAATTTTATTTTCTTTCTTGGAAAGTGTTCCATGCCCTTTTTTAATGGAAATTGAAATCTAATATTCCCTTCCTTCATATCAATAATCGCACCAACCGTTCTAAGGAAAGGTCTACCAAGAATAATAGGGCAAGAAGGATTGCAATCTATATCAAGAACAATGAAATCTACAGGCACATAATTCCTATTTGCAACAATAAGAACATTCATTAATTCTTCCCATAGGTTTCTTAATAGTGGAATCGCAAGATGCAAGTTTAGAGAGCAATCATCAAATTATGGAAATCTAGTAATCACACAAAGTCTTGGGAATAGTAGAGACACTAGCACCCAAATCACACAAGCATAAAACTCATAATCTTTAATTTTAATTTTAATAGTTGGTTCCCACTCATCATAGAGTTTTCTAGGGATAGAAACTTTCAAGCTCAAGTTTTTCTTCATAGGATTGCATCAAGGCATCAACAATATGTTCGGTAAAGGCTTTATTTCGACTATAAGCATGTGGAGAATTTAGCACGGATTGCAACAAGGAAATACAATCAATCAAAGAGCAATTTTCATAATTAAATTCCTTGAAATCCAATATAGTGGGTTTAGCAACATCTAGAATTTTTATTTCTTTCCATCCCACTTTCATCAATTTCATCATTAAGATCTAAACACTCCGTTTTTAGAACGCCTTCTAGGTAAAGGAAGATCATATTCAGTTTCATTCATATTCATATTGCAAAACAAAGATTTAATTGGAGACACATCAATAACTTTTTAGATCTTCATCTTGATTTTCATAGGAATTGGAAGAACACGCTTTAATAAAGGCATCTTTGGAAGCACGCATCCTAGCAGTTCTTCCCTTACACTCATCAATTGAAATTCTCATGGCTTTTAGAGACTCATTAATATCATGCTTAGGTGGAATAGATCTAAGTTTCAAAGAGCAATTCTATCAACGTTCCTAGCCAAATCATCAATCTTAATCGGTTTTTCTTCAATCATAGCATTAAAATTCTTTTGCGAAGAAATAAATTCTTTAATATTAGATTCAAAATTAGAGGGCATCTTATTATAATTTCCATAAGAGTTGTTGTAGGAATTCCAATAATTATTAGAAGGATTACTAGGATATGGCCTAGGATTAGAATTCCCTCTATAAGCGTTGTTACCAAAAAAATTCCTACCAACAAAATTCACATCCATAGATTCATTATTATTCTCAATCAAAGTAGACAAAGGCATATCATTAGGATTAGAAGAAACACTCTTTAGTAGCAAATAATTTCATAAGTTCATCCATCTTCACACTCAACACATTAATTTCTTCTATCGCATGCACTTTTTTATTAGAAGTTCTTTCAGAGTGCCATTGAGAATAATTAACCATAATATTATCTAGGAGTTTAGTAGCATCTCCTAAAATGATCTCCATAAAAGTGCCTCCCGCAACCGAATCTAAAAGATTTCTAGAGGCAAAATTCAATCCGGCATAAAAAATTTGTATAATCATCCACAAATTCAAACCATGAGTAGGGAAATTACGTATCATTAATTTCATTCTCTCCCAAGCTTGTGCAACATGTTCATGATCAAGTTGTTTAAAGTTCATTATATCATTTCTAAGAGAGATTATCTTAGCGGGAGGAAAATACTTAGAGATAAAAGCATCTTTGCATTTGTTCCATGAATCAATACTATTCATAGGCAAAGACGAAAACCAAGCTTTAGCACGATCTCTATGAGAAAAAGGAAATAGCTTCAATTTGGCGACATCATTATTGACGTCTTTTTTCTTTTGCATATCACATAAATCAACGAAGCTATTCAGATGAGTAGCGGCATCTTCACTAGGAAGGTCGGCGAATTGATCTTTCATAACAAGATTCAACAAAGCAGTATTAATTTCACAAGATTCAGCATCGGTAAGAGGAGCAATCGGAGTGCTAAGGGAATCATTATTATTGGTATTGGTGAAGTCACCCAATTTGGTAGTATCTTGAGCCATCGCAACAAGCAAGCAATCTAACACACAAGCAAACAAAAAGCAAACGGGCAAAAAGAGGCAAATAGAGGGGGGATAGGGAGAGAGAGGGCGAATAAAACGGCAAGGGTGAATTGGGGGGAGAGGAAAACGAGAGGCAAATGGCAAATAATGTAATGCGAGAGATAGGGATTGTGATGGGTACTTGGTATATTGACTTTTTGCATAGACTCCCCGGCAACGGCGCCAGAAATCCTTCTTGCTACGTCTTGAGCTTGCGTTGGTTTTCCCCGAAGAGGAAGGGATGATGCAGCAGAGTAGCGTAAGTATTTCCCTCAGTTTTTGAGAACCAAGGTATCAATCCAGTAGGAGCCCACGCTCAAGTCCCTCGTACCTGCACAAAGCGATAGCTACTCGCAACCAACGCGATTAGGGGTTGTCAAGCCCTTCACGGTCACTTACGAGAGTGAGATCTGATAGATAGAATATTTTTGGTATTTTTGATATAAAGATGCAAAGTAAAAAGTAAAGGCAAAGTAAATAGCAAAACAATATAAAAGTGATGGAGATTGATATGATGAGAATAGACCCGGGGGCCATAGGTTTCACTAGTGGCTTCTCTCAAGAGCATAAGTATTCTATGGTGGGTGAACAAATTACTGTTGAGCAATTGATAGAATTGAGCATAATTATGAGAATATCTAGGCATGATCATGTATATAGGCATCACGTCCGTGACAAGTAGATCGAAACGATTCTGCATCTACTACTATTACTCCACTCATCGACCGCTATCCAGCATGCATCTAGAGTATTAAGTTAAAAACAGAGTAACGCCTTAAGCAAGATGACATGATGTAGAGAGATAAATTCATGCAATATGAAATAAACCCCATCTTGTATCCTCGATGGCAACGATACAATACATGCCTTTCTGCCCCTTCTGTCACTGGGTAAGGACACCGCAAGATCGAACCCAAAGCTAAGCACTTCTCCCATGGCAAGAACTACCAATCTAGTTGGCCAAACCAAACGGATAATTCGAAGAGACTTGCAAAGATAACCAATCATACATAAAAGAATTCAGAGAAGATTCAAATATTATTCATAGATAGACTTGATCATAAACCCACAATTCATCAGTCTCAACAAACACACCGCAAAAAGAAGATTACATTGAATAGATCTCCACAAGAGAGGTGGAGAACTTTGTATTGAAATTCAAAGAGGGAGAAGAAGCTATCTAGCTACTAACTATGGACCTGAAGGTCTAAGGTAAACTACTCACACTTCATCGGAGAGTCTATGGTGATGTAGAAGCCCTCCGTGATGACGGCCCTCTTCCGGTGGAGCTCCGGAATAGGCCCCAAGATGGGATCTCGTGGATAGAGAAAGTTGCGGTGGTGGAATTAGGTCTTTGACTCCTGTTCTGATCGTTTGGGGGTACGTGTTTATATATAGGAGGAAGAAGTACGTCGGAGGAGCAACGAGGGGCTCACGAGGCAGGGGGCGCGCCCCCCTCCCTCGTGACCGCCTCTTTTGTTCATTGGAGCATGGTCCAAGTCTCCTAGATCACGTTCGGTGAGAAAATCACGTTCCCAAAGATTTTATTCTGTTTGGACTCCATTTGATATTCCGTTTCTTCGAAACACTGAAATAGGCAAAAAAAACAGCAATTCTGGGCTGGGCCTCCGGTTAATAGGTTAGTCCCAAAAGTAATATAAAAGGGAAAATAAAGCCCAATATAGTCCAAAACAGTAGATAATATAGCATGGAGCAATAAAAAATTATAGATACGTTGGAGACATATCAACCCACTCCGGTAAGCGCACCTCCTCGGGGTGTTGTGCTACCGTTGAGGATGTGCCAGAGAGCTCTGCCGACAAGAACAAGAGATCCAGAGCCGAGCCGCCGCAGACCAAGAAGGTGCCCGTCGAGGAAGATGGCACGGGAGGGGCCTTCATCGTAGGCTCTGCCCTCAGCAGCAAATAGGAATGCGAGCTCATCACTTCCTTTTTTTTTTTTTTTTTTTTTTTTTTTTTTTTTTTTTTTTGTTGTTTTTTGTTGTTTTTTTTGTTGTTTGTTGTTGTTGTTGTTGTTGTTTTTGTTGTTGTTGTTGTTGTTGTTGTTGTTTGTTGTTGTTGTTGTTGTTGTTGTTGTTGTTGTTGTTGTTGTTGTTGTTGTTGTTGTTGTTGTTGTTGTTGTTGTTGTTGTGCTGTTGTTGTTGTTGTTGTTGTTGTTGTTGTTGTTGTTGTTGTTGTTGTTGTTGTTGTTGTTGTTGTTGTTGTTGTTGTTGTTGTTGTTGTTGTTGTTGTTGTTGTTGTTGTTGTTGTTTTTGTTGTTGTTGTTGTTGTTGTTGTTGTTTGGTTGTTTGTTGTTTGTGGCTGTTGTGCAAATGTCAACGTGTTTGCATGGCAAGCATCTGACATCCTCGGTGTTCCCAGGGAGGTGATTGAGCACCACCTAGCCGTCTGCCCCACGCGCGGCCCGTCAAGCAGAAGGTCAGAAAGCAGGCTCTGGAGAGGCAGTAGTTCGTCACAGAGGAGATCAGGAAGTTAGAAGTGGCAGGATTGGTGAGAGGGGTGCTCCACCTGACGTGGTTGGCCAATACGGTAGTGGTGCGCAAGGCGAATGGGAAGTGGAGGCTGTGTATTGATTACACATATATCAATAAGGCTTGTCCTAAGACCCCTTCCCGTTGCCGCGCATCGACCAGATTGTTGACTCCACGGCCGGGTGTGATCTGTTATCATTCCTCGATGCCTACTCCGGCTACCACCAAATCTTCATGACAAGAGAGGATGAAGAGAAGACAACATTCATCACCCCATGTGGTACGTATTGCTTTCTATGGATGCCTTTCGGGTTGATAGATGTTCTGGGTTCAACATTGTGCAAGAGCAGTTTGGTGGTTGGGAGGATGGTGTTCTATGGTGTGGATGTTTGTTATGGGTGGTGGTTTTTCAGTTGGTTGGTGGCGAGTATTGCTTTCTATGGATGCCTTGTTGAAGAGTGCTGGCTCAACATTTGCAAGAGCAGTCCAAGAACTCAAGCGACGCCACGAGAGGCCTTGAAAATAAAACTGAGTATCCAGGAGTCTAGCCATCCCAAGTGATACTCAGAAAAGAAAAAAAACTGATTGCACAGGTAGTCTAGCCATCCCAAGTGACACTTAGTACAGTCAAATAAGAGAAACGAGTTAGTCAACAACAACCATTATATGTATAAGAGTAATATTCATGACAGCCTCGGTGGTGACCATAATTATTCTGCAAGATTGGATCAAGCTTAGTTTAATTATTTTCCTCCAGAGACCAACACCGGGACCAATACTTGACCCTTCCCAACTCTGCCCTTGACCGAGGACACGACTATTCGAATAGATGTAACTCTGCAGAGGGCGTACTGAGGGAGTCCTGGATTAAGGGGTCCTCATGACGTCCGACCTGTGTGATCATGGGCCGGACTGATTGATAAGGGAAGAGAAATATAAAGAGAGAATGGAGGAAATAAAGGTAGGGAAGTAAATAATAGGTAAAATTTGATGAGAAAAAAAAACAGAGTATAAAAATCGGGGAGAGAGATTAAGAGGGAGGACGCTAGATAATATAATTAATGAAAAATATAGAGATGGGGAAAGAATAGTATTTCGTGCAGAGTGGTACTGAGGGAGTCCTGAGAGTTAAAGGGGTCCTCGGACGTCCGGTGGAACAGGTTGGGCTATGAAGATACAAGTATAGAAGATCTTCTTCCCGTTCCGTGATGGGACTCTCCTTTGCGTGGATGGCAAGCTTGGCATTCGGATATGTAGATTCCTTCCTTTGTAAACCTGACTCTATACAACCCTAGGCCCTCCGGTGTCTATATAAACCAGAGGGTTTAGTCCGTAGAGGCAATCACAATCATACATGCTAGACTTCTAGGGTTTAGCCACAACGATCTCGTGGTAGATCAACTCTTGTAATCCTCATATCATCAATATCAATCAAGCAGGACAGTAGGGTATTACCTCCATCAAGAGGGCCCGAACCTGGGTAAACATCATGTCCCCTGTCTCCTGTTACCATCGACTTAGACGCACAGTTCGGGACCCCCTACCCGAGATCCGCCATTTTGACACCGACATTGGTGCTTTCATTGAGAGTTCCACTATGTCACCATCAGAAGGTTCCACGATGCTTCCCTAGGGGAGGTTTTTAACCCCGGCCAGATCTTCGTATTCGGCGGCTTCGCACAGTGGGCCAACTCGCTTGGCCATCTAGAGAAGATCGACAGCTATGCCCCAGGTCACCAGATTAGCTTTGGAAACTTGGATTATGTTGCTAACATCCGAGGAGACTTGATCTTCCAAGGATTCATGACCCCAACTTCCGCTCTTGCCTTCACTACAAAAAGAAGACACATCCGTGACATTTTGGGCCGAACGAATTTTTTCTGTCATACTTATGACACTTCTATGACGATAATTGTGACAAAACCCGGTATCATCATAGATGTTGGTGGGCTCTACTTCTATGACAAAAAATCATGACAGAAAATGGGCTTTTCGTCCTGGGCGGGCCGGAGATGCAGCTGCATGACATTCTTTGGGTCGTCCATGACGGAAAAAACCATGGTAGAAGCGAGGGCGAGGAAAATATCGGGGTGTTCCCGGTTACGGTGGGTGGTCGGGGGCGAGCGATGCACGTTTCTCTTGTACACGTGAGTTGGTGCGGTGGTGCGGGGGGGGTGGGGGGGGGGTGGAGGGTGTCTGCTGTGGTCTTGTTTTTCTTGACGTATGTTGGTTTTTGTTCATTTAGGCTGGTTTTAGTTTAGGGTGTTTGGTATTTTTTTTGTGATGAGTGGTGCGAGGCGTTGGGCTCTATCTAAGATACTGGAGCGAGGCGTTGGGCTCCTAACTAAACCCGAGAGATTGCACTGCAGGCTACGCGTTACTGAACCCGAGTGCTGATCGATCGTATGCTGCTGTTAACTGAACCCGATCGAGCGATTCCTTCGCTACTGCTGCTAACTGAAGCCGATCGATGCTGCCTCTGGATGAACAGTGAGCTGTTGCTGGGGGGGGGTTTGGATGAACAGTTCCCGGTGGGGGTGGATGGAACAGGACCCCGTGTGTTGCCTCTGGATGAACAGGACCCGATCGATCGAGCCGGTTGGGGCTGGATGAACAGGACCCCGTGGAGGGCTAGATGAACAAGACGACCCCGTGGAGGCTGGATGAATAGTAGATGGTGGAGGGCTGGATTGAACAGTAGCCCATAGAGGGGTGGTTGAACAGGAGCCCATGTGGAGAGGGTTGGTTGAACAGTAGCCGGTGGAGTAGCGCGCAGTGGAGACTGGATGAACAGGAGCCCGTGGATGAACAGTCGTAGAGAGTGAATTCACTCAACTCCACGCCTAAGTCCTTTTACTATGACATCTGCCATGACAAATCCACGACAGTGTCCGAATATCATCGTGCTATATATCAATCTTTACCTCTCGACCATTTCGAGACTCCTTGTCATGTCCGTTATCTCATCCGGGACTTCGAACAACATTCGGTCACCAAAAACACATAACTCATATAATACTATATCATCGGCGAACATAAAGTGTGCGGACCCTACGGATTCTAGAACTATGTAGACATGACCTAGACACCTCTCCGGACAATAACCAATAGAAAACCTGGATGCCCATATTGGCTCCTACATATATCTAAGAAGATTATAACAACATACGTAATGAGAAGAGAATAAAATAGGAAAAACAAAAGAAACAATATAAAAATATTGACACCTTCTTGTGCCGGTCAATAGCCAGATGATGCGGAAACCTGGATGCCCAATATTGGCTCCTACATATTCTACGAAGATCTTTATCGGTCGAACCGTTTATGACAACATACGTAATTCCCTTTGTCCATCGGTATGTTACTTGCCCGAGATTCGATCGTCATCTTCATACCTAGTTCAATCTCGTTACCAGCAGTCTCTTTACTCGTTCCATAATACATCACCTCGTGACTAACTCCTTAGTCATTTGCTTGCAAGCTTATGATGTGTATTACCGAGAGGGCCCAGAGATACCTCTCCGATACTCGGAGTGGACAAATCCTAATCTTGATCTATGCCAACTCAACAAACACCTTCGGAGATACCTGTAGAGCATTTATGATCACCCAGTTTCGTTGTGACGTTTGATAGAACACAAGGTATTCCTCCGGTATCCGGGAGTTGCATAATCTCATAGTTGAAGGAATATGTATTTGACATGAAGAAAGCAATAGCAACAAAACTGAATGATCATTATGCTAAGCTAACGGATGGGTCTTGTCCATCACATCATCTCCTAATGATGTGATCCCGTTATCAAATGAAAACATGTCTGTTAGGAAACTTAAACCATCTTTGATCAACCAGCTAGTCTAGTAGAGGCTTACTAGGGACACAGTATTTGTTTATGTATTCACGCATGTATTTAAGTTTCTGATCAATACAATTCTAGCATGAATAGATAAATCTTTTATCATGAATAAGTGGTTGGTAAATCAATAAAATTATTCATATTTATTATTGCCTCTTGAGGCTCATATTTCTTTCAGTCTCCCACTTGCTCACTAGTCATATCATGATGTGCTTATTTTAACGGGTGCTATGACACTCAGTGGGGTCTTGTGTGCTGGTGGATCTTGTGTGTGTCGTCGCGGTGTGAAATGAGGTGTTGGTAGTCAGACTTGGTGTAGTTGAGCATGGGTTCGAGATCGCGTTGTGATCTGGCTGAAATCTTGTCATATGTTTCTCCATCTCGTAGTCGTTGTTCGGGGTATTGAATGGGTTGTATAGCGCGCTCTTGATTGTGTGTTGGTTCTTTCTTGGAATATCTGGATGTGCCTTCTGGCAAGGGCAATTGCCTGGTCCCTAGTGATTGTCACTGGATGAGTATTTCAGTTCGTGGACCTGTTGCGTAGCACTAGGTATTTACATCCTATATTGGTATGAGAGAGTGTCCTTCATCCTAGAAATCTCTTCAATTTGCGTTGCTGTCCGAGGGCAGCTATGTTAGTCTGCTCACAGTAGATCCCAGCCACTCGATTGCTCAGCTTGGGAACGCCTCTTGCCCAGGCTGATAGGCTCGAGCCATTGCGATATATAAATCATGTATGCGGGTGTGTTGTGACTTTAGAGTTCAATTCGTGGAATCTCATGTCAAATGTGTGCAGTCGACATTAACTCAATTTACGACGATGTCCTCGTCACCTCATAAAAGAGATAATCATATTCCTTTGGATCCTTATTTTTCTTAGGTTTTACTTTGCAGATGTGTGATATTGAGCGCTGCTGCTCCATTGAGTGGCTCAGCTGCGGCTGGAATTGATTCGGTGGGTACTCACCTGCCAGACTATATGGCAGGGCATCACTATCCAGGTCTGTCGCAGTCACAACATATCAAATGTAGACAGCCTTGGCTCTTCCTTGATTGGCTGATTAGGTTAGGGAATTACTTTCCATGTGTTCCTTCTCTATCCTTTTTTGCGTGTGTGGGACTATTGAGTCTGACTCAAACTTCACACTTTGTAGACAAGGCATAGAACCCTTTGCGGTGTTGTACTGATACATTTGAATTCTTCTCGAAACTTATGTCTAGTGTTTATTATGCTTTGTTTACAAGATACCAATAACCAGATTTCCTTCTAGAACTGAGGTGGGTAGGTAACTTGCCATAGTCCTTTACACTTGATTTCATCCTTCTGTTTTGAATGTGATTAACTTGCGGACACCTTTACATTTCCTAGCTCGATTGATTCTGACATGTCTCATGTTTATTGTGATGCTATGCTTTCTGTCTCGATAGTTATTACTATGATTTGCTTCTTGTAGGAGTACCTATACTCTGTCTGAATCACTTATTTGGGTGATTAGGTTTCTTGATATATAGAATTAGCTGAGAGTTCAACTGGTGTTATTGAAGAGTGCTTGTGATAGTATATTTTCGTTAGAACTGATGATTGGGAAGTTGTGAAACTTTAACTCTTTTAATACCCTGCCGGAAGATCGGTCGTCTGCGCTTAGGATTTGGAAACTTGGTCTGTGTTTTAGTCCTGGGTGGTTTGTTATAGGGTGATTTGGGCAGCATGGGGTATATTCTGGACTCTCTTTGCTTGCTTGTAATATAGTGTAGAGAGGATTCTTATCGATGGTGGGGGGTGAATTTTTTATTGGTGTGTTTGGGGGGGTGTCTCGTGTTTGTCGAATTGTTGAATAGTTTATTCTCTTCTCTAGATGCTAGAATGCTTATTGTGTGCATAAGTTTTTGCTTCACCTTCTTATTTTGCTGATTAAGGAGTTATGAAGTTCTCGTATCGCGATCCTGAGTAATTAGGGTGTGTTGGGTGCTGTATCCTTTCCGAGTGGGCTCTTGATGATTCCGGAATAACTGTTTTGGGCTAGCACCTTACGTATTGGCTATATATCGAGTATTAGCCAGCTCATTTTATGCTACATGAGTGAGGAAAAAATCTTCGTATCGATACATCCTGTGGAGTGTTTGGGGCTTTTCGAGTGGCGCTTGTCTTAGGTTGTTTCCTTTGCTCTTTTGAATGGATGCTAAGTTATGGTTTAATTCTCTTGCTCCTGGTTGTGTGCGTAGTCCCTCAGGATATGATTTATTTTCTGAAAAATATTTTCCTGCTCATAAGAAACAAGTTGCTTATAGGAAATATTTAACTTTGTGCAAATTGAAGAAGAGAGTCTCCCACAAGCTTGGGGGAGGCTTCTCCAATTACTTAATGCTTTGCCTGATCATCCTCTCAAGAAAAATGAAATACTTGATATCTTTTATAATGGACTAACCGATGCTTCTAGGGACCACCTAGATAGTTGTGTGTGGTTGTGTTTTCAGGGAACGAACTGTTGAACAAGCTGAATGCTATTGAATAATATATTGAGTAATGATAATGATTGGACTCTTCCTGAACCACCTCCTAAGCACTCGAAGAAAAGAGGGTATTCTATTTCTCAGTCATGAAGATATGCAAGAGGCAAAGAAATCTATGAAAGAAAAAGGTATTAAAGCTGAAGATGTTAAGAATTTACCACCTATTGAAGAAATACATGGTCTTGATAACCCGACACAGGTAGTAGAGGTAAATTCTCTCTATAGATTTGATGAAGGTGATATTCCTCATAATAAGTCTGCTAGTCAATGCTTGGATGAATTTGATAACTTTATTGTTAAACAAGAAAACTTCAATGCATATGTTAGTAGACATTGAAACAGAATGCTTATATGCTTGACTTGCCTTGGGTGAATGTATAGTTAGAACTTTGTGATTGATTGTTAGGCTTCTGGGTTTGTTGTTGTTTTTATTGTTGGACTATTAAACTTTGTTGTATATCATAGGTTTTAGTTGATTGAAACATGGTCCTCTAGGTACAAATACTCAATGTAGAACAAAGTTCTCTAGGGGGACTTAATGCCGATTCTCTCAATGAGATTGAATAATATAATGAATGATCCTGCCGTATAGATTATGACTAGAGGTAGGTAAAATGACTCAGGAACCTTTGTATCCTGAGGGCCATCTAAGAGAATTGACAAGATTCTCAGAGAATTAATACTGATGCACCTAGTCCTTCTAATAAAAAGAAAACTGATAGGACTTTGCATGCTTCTAGTGAACCTGTTATAGACACACCTGAGAATCCCAATGATATTTCTATTTCTGATGCTGAAGACACAATCTGTGATGAACATGAACCTAGTGATAATGTTAATGATGATGTTCATGTTGATGCTCAACCTAGTAATGATAATGATGTAGAGATTGAACCTGTTGTTGATCTTGATAACCCACAATCAAAGAATCATGATAAGAGAGACTTCATGCTTAGAAACATGGTAAAGAAAGAGAACCATGGGTTCAGAAACCCATGCCTTTTCCTCCTAAACCATCCAAGAAAAAGGATGATGAGGAATTTGAGCGCTTTGTTGAAATCTTAGACCTTCTTTGTATGCGTGACGTGATATTCTTGAAAATGTCTCCTTTATTCTAGTGTATATGTATATATTGAGTATTGTTACATATAAAATGATAAGGGAGTTAGCGCGGAGATGGCTTAGAATTTGCGCGACGTATGCTTCGCTTAATTACACTTGTTTGAAGTGGGGGGGTTTTGATGACTGAATTGAATAGGACTAGGAGGTCCAGGAATACCATTACTCTTTAACCATGCTCCATTAAAAGAAACTCCAGTGGGGATGTAATAATCTACCTTTATGTGATATTGGGGAGTCTCTCTGTGATTTGTGTTATGGTTTGGTTTTCTCTCTGGTGTTCGTAGGCTTGATCTTGAATAAGTTGACACCTACTGAATCTCCTGAGTAATAGCTTAATGATAGTCAAGCGTGCTGATTATTAGAGCCATCGTGGTGAGTTGTCAGCCTTGTTTGCTTTTGTTGTGGTGCTTAAACTTTTACGTATGCTTAACGTTACTTTGTTCGTTTCGTTGATATAAGCTGCTTGTGATGGGACGGGATAGCTATGTCGGCGGCATCCTTGGATAGAGCCTTTTTGAATACGGTGTCGGGAGGGGCGGTTATTGATGTGCAACCCGGTCTATGTGTGCAGCTTTTCGATGGGGTGGGATCGGTATATGAGTCATATGGTTACACGTTTGATCCAGAGAGAGTGGGACAACCTCATAGGGGATATAGTATTCATAATCTGATTTTGGAAAGTTTGCGAGGACAATTTTACTTATTGGGATAATGTGTTTTCAATTCCCCTTGTCCTCTGTCATAATAATGAAAGTTATTTATTTTCGGTATTGTGTTTGGGTTTTATTGGCATTCCCTCGTTTGAG
This sequence comes from Triticum urartu, assembly GCF_003073215.2. Lineage (NCBI taxonomy): Eukaryota > Viridiplantae > Streptophyta > Magnoliopsida > Poales > Poaceae > Triticum > Triticum urartu. The sequence goes on from NC_053023.1 coordinate 50,394,005, forward strand.
TGGGGAACCAGTGGTATACATAATAAATTTCTCGGTTTTATGTGTCTCATCTTTGTCAGAGAAGTTTGTTGAATAAGATCTTGGATCTAGACCTTGTTAAGTGTTCCTTTCGGGTGTCATGGGGTGTGATGATTGTAGTAAGTCAACGAACGCGTTTCTGTATGCTGCCAATCATTTTTTAGTCATCTTTGGCTATTTTGATATATTTATAAAGCAAAAATAAGTAATTTATTGTGTTTTCTAGAATTATCACTGTAATAAATAATGTGGATAGAACAAAAATTTGGCTCCTAAATATGCCTTCTGCAAGTGTTTTGTATTGATTTTCTTTTTAGAATATGTGAAGAATTATTGGCACTGAGAACACACAGCGGGCGCACCAGTGGGGCCACAAGCCACAGGGCGCGCCACCCCCTAGGCGTTATGCCGTGGAGGCCTTGTGGGGCCCCGGACTATGGCCCCCTCACTATTCCGCAGCCCCATTCGCATTTGTTCTTCCTCAGAAAAAATCCGATTCTCAAACCCCGTTTCTAGCATCATTAGTAATCGCGGGTGCATTTTTCTGATCTCTCGTTTGGCCTTTTGTCATTAGAGCTCTGAGGTTTCGCCAAGTACTATTTTGGTTGGATTTGTTTCGGTTTCAGTATAGATGGTTGTTTTCCTCTATCTCTCGCTCACATCTTTCTCATATTAGTTGTTTGTCTAGTGTTTATTTAGTGCAAATTTCTATTTTTTATTGGTTGCTTGTTCTTGTCGCTTTCATTGTCTAATTTGTATATGGTCCAAAGTTTAGTTGTTTGCTTCGCATGATATTGCTCTTGCGGAGGCACCTCTTCTCTTGTGACAGCTCCGTAGATATGGATATATAGTTTACTTAGTTAAATTCAACTTACTAGTGTGGTACACGTGCATCTCTTGTCTGGTACTGTTGTTAAACTGCGTGTGTGGTTTGATTTCTCGTCTTTGTAATTCTATTTTATGTTACGTCAAATATAAAATTTTTTCTCTAATAACTGTATTATAATCTAAATGGTGTTCAGAGGCGGGATAAAGGAGGATCTGTTTGTGTTATAGTTGATGTTTGGAAACCAAGCCTCCTTTTCGTGTATTCCCGGTATGCCCCTAGAAATATTTGAGATGTGTTGCCAACTATTTAATTTCGGTCTTTTTCTCAAAAACTAATATATTTATCTTCTAGTAGCTTTTTCCTATATTGGCGCGTGTTAATAACATTTTTTGGTGGGGCTGTCGGTGATGTGTGCAATAGATAGTTTTGTGGGAGGTGGTGTGTTGTAGTGGTTGGTGGGGGGGGGTTGTGGTTTTGGTTGATTTCTGGGGTTTTTGTTTTGTTTTTGGTGTCTGTTTTTTTTGTGTTTTTTTTTTTGGTGTTTGGGTGGGTTTGTTTGTGTTTTGGTGGTTTGGATGGTTTAGGGTGTTGGGAGTGGTTTTTGTGGGGTTGTGTGTGGGGGGGGGTTGTGGTTGATTGTTTTTGTTTGTCTTTGTTTTTGTTCTTGTATGTTTTTTATATTGCTGCAAGTGTTTCATATTTATAACAAGTACTTCAACTGTTAGTGCTAGAAAGAATTAGAAACTGTGATTGAGGAAATAGAGTAAATGAGTGAAATATGTGGTATACTCTTAAATCTTATCTTGATCCTCTGGTCCCATTTAAGCTAAACTCGCCTCAGGGCCACCCTACTTGTCCTCTTTTACTTTCTCGCTACAGGTTGTTGGTGGATGCGTCCATCCGGCGCGTATGTGGCCTTTTGGTTGTTTTCGACTCTCCTACTCTGTCGTGTTCTCTTCTCCGTCTTTCTCCCCCCCCCGATGCGGCCCCGAATCCTTCGCCCTTGTGTATTTTTCCCTCTCCTCTCGTCTATCTTTATTTCCGATAGCCTCTCGGGAGCTCTGATGGCTGCCGTCGGGACTGCTCTACCGCCGTGTGTGCCCATGGCCGGAGCCGTCTCCCCGATCGCGCCGAGGATATGCTCTCTAGACTTGCTTTTCGTTCTGCCTTGCGTCTTGTCATCTCTTACAACCTTCTCTGTTCTGCGATCTTGAGAGCCTCTGCAACTCGGCCGGATTCGATGGCTGGGTGTCGTTTCCTCCTGCTGCTCCGTGGCCACGGCGCCGAATCATGTGCGATCTCCACCCACGGCAGCGCTCTCCCCGGTGGTTGCTCTGGGAGCACTCGGCGACTTTCTCTCCTACATTAGTGTGGTGCTCGTCTCGCTCTCCCTTGTCCGTTTGTGCCCCTCGATTCTGTGGCCGCTAGATCCGATCATTCGTCGCCGATGACACATCGTGAAGTCTGCTTGTACGCGTTTGGCGTGAGTGTGTGTGCTGCCTGCCTGTTCTGGCGTGCCTTGTGTTTTGTGGCTGTGCCATTTGTGTCTTCTGTTGCCGTTTTTTCGTTTGATTGTGTCTACGTTCTCTGTGTGTTCGGGCCGCTTCGTCCACATTCTACGCGTGCCTGTGCCTGCTATCGTGTGCGGCGCCTGGCGTGTGTGCTGCATGATGATGCGGCCGTTCTGTGGGCTGCTTTTCCTCCCGTCGTCCTGGTCCCCTGCTCATCAAGCGACTCGCGCGCGTGCATAAGCCGTGGGCCGCTCGTTCTGCTACGCGATTGACGAGCCCGCGCGCTTCTCAGCGCTCGCCTCGTGGCCTTGTCGTCGCGGTGGCCGCCTCTGCTGCCGCCCGTTCAGGGCCCGACGCCGCCCCGCACTTCAGCCGCCTCGCTGTCCGCCTGGTCAGGCCCCGCGCACGAGCGCCGCTACAGCCTGGCCGCTGCAGGCCTCCGTGCCGGTCGCCCTCCTCCGCTGCCGCCTGTACAATGGCGCTGCTGCCGGCGTCTCCGCTTGCCGTGCTCTCGTTGTGCCGGCCATGGGCCGTGTGCACAGCGCGGCTCGGCTGGTCTCCCTTTCAATTGGGGTCAGTTATGTTAGGGTAGAATTAGATTAGGTTAGTCTAGTAATTAGTTAGCAAATGACCCCGTGACACACGGGTCCCACTTAGTTAAATAGCCTAAATAAACCCCTACTTAAAGTTACTGAGTATGACATGTGGGACCCACCAACACTATTCACTTGACCTGTCAATGATGACTGGGCAGTTGACCCAGTCAACTGGCCCGCCTGCCATACACTGGTGGGGTACACTTATGGGTACCCATAGCCTTTTTCTATTTATTTTTGAGACATAAATAATTCTGGAAAAGAGTAAAACTTTGGAAATTAATATAAAATAAACCGTAGGTCGGATGAAAGAGTTTTATACATGAAAGTTGTTCAGAACGATGAGACGAATCCGAATACGCAGCCCGTTTCAGTCCACACGTCCCTAGCATAGCGAACATGCAACTTTCACCTCCGGTTCATCTGTTCCGAAAACGCGAAACACCGGGGATACTTTCCCGGATGTTCCCCTCTTCGCCGGTATCACCTCCTACCGCGTTAGGTCACACCCGACACATCTTATTGCCATGTTATGTTTTGTGGTGCTATGTTTGCTTTATATTTACTGTTTCTTCCCCCTCTTCTCTCCGGTAGACCCTGAGACCGATGATCGCCCCGGATGATGCCTCGTGATCGACGTCGACGACCCCTCCTTGCCGAGCAACCAGGCAAGCAAACCCCCCTTGAGCATTCCGATATCGCCCATTTTTTTTCCCTCTCATGCTTGCATTAGAACTGCTACTGCTTTCTGTATGATCCTACTCTGATGCATAGCCTGTTTTTGTTGTTACCTGCTTATTATACCTTACCTACTTATCCTAAACTGCTTAGTATAGGTTGGTTAGAGATCCATCAGTGACCCCACCTTGTCCCAGTTGCCTCGCTTTATGTTCGATGACTCGATCAACGTGATCGACGTCCAGGCCCCGACACCGCACATCACCCCCCTAGTTGTACGACTCTGCAGAGTTACCATCGAGTGCCGAGGGTGGAACCTCTTACATCACTCCTGATGAGATCTCTGTAGTGTAGCTATACGGTCGAGGTCATCGAGGGTGATTTCCTCCTTAACCACTTCCGTTACGGCTCTGTCGTGCAACCCCTCAAGTGTGAACCTCGAGGGTGGATCCTCTTACGTTCACCTTGATGATACATCGAGTGGAATTCACCGGGGGTGATTCCTGGGTTTTCCCCTTGGTGTTAGACACACAGTTACTATGGTTACTATGACTTTACTAGCCATGTTACTAAAGACGGGTCGGCCCTGAGGGGTACCCGCGCGAGCTTAATAGCGAGTGATGTGGAGTCGGGTTTTGACCTGGAAGGTGCCCGCGAGATACTTACGAGTGTGGCCGGGCATTCTTAG
>NC_053023.1:50399324-50413236 GCF_003073215.2 Triticum urartu
AAGGTACAGAGAGTTGTGTTTTCTAAATTCATCCATCTCATGCTCATCAAAAGGAATCCACTAATAAGGTTGATCAGGTCTTGTTAACAAACTCATTTCGAATAACATGGAACCGGAGAATTTTTGAATAACACTAGGTTACCTCAACAGGGATATGCACATCCCCAACAATAAGAATATCATATTTCTTCTTGATATTAGGAAGAGGAAATTCAAAACCTCCAAAAATAATCGATGGAATTTTTCCAATAGACTTTATACTATGAACTTGAGGTTGTTTCCTCGGAAAGTGTACCGTATGCTCATTACCATTAACATGAAAAGTGACATTGCCTTTGTTGCAATTAATAACAGCCCCTACAGTATTCAAAAAAGGTCTTCCAAGAATAATAGACATACTATCGTCCTGGGGAATATCAAGAATAACAAAGTCCGTTAAAACAGTAACGTTTGCAACCACAACAGGCACATCCTCACAAATACCGACAGGTATAGCAATTGATTTATCAGCCATTTGCAAAGATATTTCAGTAGGTGTCAACTTATTCAAATCAAGTCTACGATATAAAGAGAGAGGCATAACACTGGCTCCAAGATCACATAAAGCAGTTTTAACATAGTTTCTTTTAATGGAGCATGCTATAGTTGGTATTCCTGGATCTCCTAGCTTCTTAGGTATTACACCCTTAAAAGTATAATTAGCAAGCATGGTGGAAATTTCAGCTTCCAGTATCTTTCTTTTATTAGTAAAAATATCTTTCATGTACTTAGCATAAGGATTCAATTTAAGCATATCAGTCAAATGCATACGCAAAAAGATAGGTCTAATCATTTCAGCAAAGCACTCATAATCCTCATCATCCTTTTTCTTGGATGGCTTAGGAGGAAAAGGCATGGGTTTCTGAACCCAAGGCTCTCTTTCCTTACTGTGTTTCCTAGCAACAAAGTCTCGTTTGTCATATCGTTGATTCTTTGATTGTGGGTTATCAAGATCAACAGCACGTTCAATCTCTACATCATTGTCATTGCTAGGTTGAGCATCAACATGAACATTATCATTAACATTATCACTACTTTCATGTTCATTACCAGATTGTGTTTCAGCATCAGAAATAGAGATATCATTGGGATTCTCAGGTGTGTCAATAACAGGTTCACTAGAAGCATGCAAAGTCCTATCATTTTTCTTTCTCTTCCTTTTAGAAGGACTAGGTGCATCTATATTATTTCTCTGAGAATCTTGCTCAATTCTCTTAGGATGGCCCTCAGGATACAAAGGTTCCTGTGTCATTTTACCACCCCTAGTCATAACTCTAACAACATTATCATTCTTCTTACTATTTAATCCATTGAGAAAATCATTCTGAGCTTTAAGTACTTATTCTACTTGAGTGGTAACCATAGAAGCATGTTTACTAATGAGTTTAAGTTCACCTTTAACTCTAGACATATAATCACCCAAGTGTTCAATCATATAAGCATTTTGTTTTAATTGTCTACCAAAGTAAGCATTGAAGTCTTCTTGCCTAACTATAAAGCTATCAAACTCATCCAAACATTGGCTAGCAAACTTAGTAGGAGGGATTTTAGCTTTATCATATCTATAAAGAGAATTTACCTTTACTACCTGTGTCGGGTTATCAAGACCATGTGTTTCTTCAATAGGCGATGGATTAAAACCATATATTTCTTCAACAGGCGGTAAATTAAGACCATGTATTTCTTCAATAGGAGGTAAATTTTTAACATCTTCAGCTTTAATAACCTTTTATTTCATAGATTTCTATGCCTCTTGCATATCTTCAGGACTGAGAAATAGAACACCCCTTTTCTTCGGAGTTGGTTTAGGAATAGGCTCAGGAGTTGGCTTAGGAGCTGGCTCAGGAAGTGTCCAATTATTTTCATTTGTCAACATATTATTCAATAGAATTTCAGCTTCATCCAGTGTTCTTTCCCTAAAAACAGAATCAACACAACTATCCAGGTGGTCTCTGGAAGCATCGGTTAGTCCATTATAAAAGATATCAAGTATTTCATTTTTGTTAAGAGGATGATCAGGAAAAGCATTAAGTAATTGGAGAAGCCTCCCCCAAGCTTGTGGGAGACTCTCTTCTTCAATTTGCACAAAATTATATATATCCATTAAGGCAGCTTGTTTCTTATGAGCAGGGACATATTTAGCAGAGAAGTAATAAATCATATCCTGGGGACTACACACACAACCGGGATCAAGAGAATTAAACCATATCTTAGCATCACCCTTTAATGAGAACGGAAATATTTTAAGGATATAAAATTAGCGAGTTCTCTCATCATTAGTGAACAGGGTGGCTATATCATTTAATTTAGTAAGATGTGCCACAACAGTTTCAGATTCATAGCCATAAAAAGGATTAGATTCAACCAAAGTAATTATATCAGGATCAATAGAGAATTCATATTCCTTATCAGTAACAAAGATAGGTGAAGTAGCATAAGCATGATCATATTTCATTCTAGCATTCAGAGTTTTTTGTTTAAGATTAGCTAATAATTTCTTAAGAGCACTTCTATTGTTGCATGCAAGAAAGTCTCTTTTAGTTTCTTCATCCATAACATAGCCCTCAGGCACAACAGGCAATTCATATTTATTAGGAGAGCCTTCATCATCACTTTCATCAATATTATCAGTTTCAATAATTTCATTCTCTCTAGCCCTAGCAAGTTGTTTATCAAGAAATTCACCAAGTGGCACAGTAGTATCAAGCATAGAAGTAGTTTCATCATAAGTATCATGCATAGCAGAAGTGGCATCATCAATAATATGTGACATATCAGAATTAATAGCAGAAGCAGGTTTAGGTGTCGCAAGCTTACTCAAAACAGAAGGTGAATCAAGTGCAGAGCTAGATGGCAGTTCCTTACCTCCCCTCGTAGTTGAGGGATAAATTTTTGTTTTCACGTCTTTCAAGTTCTTCATAGTGACCAGCAGATATAAATCCCAAGTGACTCAAAGAATAGAGCTATGCTCCCCGGCAACGGCGCCAGAAAATAGTCTTGATAACTCACAAGTATAGGGGATCACAACAGTTTTCGAGGGTAGAGTATTCAACCCAAATTTATTGATTCGACACAAGGGGAGCCAAAGAATATTCTCAAGTATTAGCAACTCAGTTGTCAATTCAACCACACCTGGAAACTTAATATCTGCAGCAAAGTGTTTAGTAGCAAGGTAATATGATAGTAGTGGTAACGGTAGCAAAAGTAATATTTTTGGTATTTTGTAGTGATGATAACAATGGCAACAGAAAAGTAAATAAGCGAAGAACAATATATGGAAAGCTCGTAGGCAATGGATCGGTGATGGAGAATTATGCCGGATGCGATTCATCATGTAACAATCATAACCTAGGGTGACACAGAACTAGCTCCAATTCATCAATGTAATGTAGGCATGTATTCCGAATATAGTCATACGTGCTTATGGAAAAGAACTTGCATGACATCTTTTGTCCTACCCTCCCGTGGCAGCGGGGTCCTAGAGGAAACTAAGGGATATTAAGGCCTCCTTTTAATAGAGTACCGGACCAAAGCATTAACACATGATGAATACATGAACTCCTCAAACTATGGTCATCACCGGGAGTGGTCCCGATTATTGTCACTTCGGGGTTGCCGAATCATAACACATAGTAGGTGACTATAGACTTGCAAGATAGGATCAAAGAACTCACATATATTCATGAAAACATAATAGGTTCAGATCTGAAATCATGGCACTCGGGCCCTAGTGACAAGCATTAAGCATAGAAAAGTCATAGCAACATCAATCTCAGAACATAGTGGATTCTAGGGATTAATCCCTAACAAAACTAACTTGATTACATGATAAATCTCATCCAACCGATCACCGTCCAGCAAGCCTACGATGGAATTACTCACACACGGCGGTGAGCATCATGAAATTGGTGATGGAGGAAGGTTGATGATGACGACGGCGACGGATTCCCCTCTCCGGAGCCCCGAACGGACTCCAGATCAGCCCTCCCGAGAGAGTTTAGGGCTTGGTGGCGGCTCCATATTGTAAAACGCGATGAATCCTTCTTCCTTATTTTGTTCTCCCCAAACACAAATATATGGAGTTGGAGTTGAGGTCGGTGGAGCTCCAGGGGGCCCACGAGGCAGGGGGCGCGCCCAGGGGGGCAGGCACGCCCCCACCCTCGTGGCTAGGGTGTGGGCCCCCTGGCCTTGATTCTTCGCCAGTATTTTTTATTTTTTCCAAAAATAATCTCCGTGGAGTTTCAGGTCATTCCGAGAACTTTTGTTTCTGCACATAAATAACACCATGGCAATACTGCTGAAAACAGCGCCAGTCCTGGTTAGTTCCATTCAAATCATGCAAGTTAGAGTCCAAAACAAGGGCAAAAGTGTTTGGAAAAGTAGACACGACGGAGACGTATCAGCGGTACTACCGCTCGACCTCACGGTACTACCGCAAGGGGTAGACGTACTACCTCAAAGGGTAGCTGTACTACTGCTGGCGAGCGGTACTACTGCTTGCGAGCGGTACTAAAAAATTACATCCGTGCCTACCACTGCTGGACTTATTGATACGATGGATACGTATCATCCACCAGAAAGCAGGAGTAGGGTTTTACACCGCAAGGTGGCCCGAACCTGGGTAAACTGGCGTATTCCTCTTCTTCCCCACTTGAGTGTGTATCCTATGAGGTTAGGCTATAGGGCGACGAGCTTGAGACTTGAGAGGTTGAGATCTTCGCACACGCCCCAGAGTTCGAACCTTCTTGGGTTTGCGGAGCCCTGAATCCGACATCTGGCGTGCCAGTTAGGGGTGTGTCAAGGTCATTTTTCTTCCTCCGCTTTGTCTCCGCTTCGTCGACCCCATGACCAAAGCTCATCGGGCCCGCGCTGAGCGTTGGGTCACATGCGCCGCCCAGGCGGTGTCCCTTGGCTGTGGCTCTCCTCACTGCCCCGTTCGCCCCGCATCCAGCACCGCCACAAGCACCCCGTTCGTCGACGGCACAACCTGTCGCCGCCACCGACCATGCGGTACGACAGCCACCCCGCCGCGCCCACCTTCGGCCCCGCCACGACATTGTAGCCTCGCACTCATCACGAGTTTATGAGCACACAAGATGCACTCTTCATGGCGCGTGAGATTCTACGCCACCGCCCCACCAATGGTGTGTACGCCGCCTGGCTCGACTGAGTCACCGAGCTAGTCAACGCCACGTGCGGAGGCCTAGAGCCCTCCCATTTTCTGCAGGAGTCGCCCCTGTCGCACCTACTTGTTCTTTAGAAGAGGACCCGGAGGGCCTCACAGGGGCCAAGCTGCAAGCTGGGTTTCTCACCAGCTCATGAGATGCTACCCCGGATGCTGGACAGGGCAGGTTACCCCCGTAGGCCACCTCTCGGATGATGGCAGCAACTGTCAATAAGGCGGAAGCATAGGGGGCTGACACCAGGGTGACGGACGCCGAAGGCCGAGATCGTCGGGACTCCGTGAGGCCGGAGCCCCTCGTGAGCCAACGTGGTGCCCCTAGCCGCGTCGCCGCCGATGACAACCCCCATTTGCAACTCTTTGTTGGGAATCGTTGCATGGAAAATAAAAAATTCTACGCACACGCAATGATCTATCCATGGAGATGTATAGAAATGAGGGGGGAGTGTGTCTACGTACCCTCATAGACCGTAAGAGGAAGCGTTTCTTAACGCGGTTGATTTAGTCGAACTTCTTCGTGCTTCAACCGGTCAAGTACCGAACGCACGACACATCCGCGTTCTGCACACGTTCAGCTCGGTGACGTCCCTCGCCTTCTTGATCCAGCAAGACGTTGAGCTAGTAGATGAGTTCCATCAGCACGAAGGCGTCGCGACAGTGGTGGTGAATTGATCCTCGCAGGGCTTCGCCTAATCACTACGAAAATATGACCGGGGGAGTAAACGGTGGTGGGGGGCGCCGCACACGACTAAACAATTGTCTGGGTGTGCTAGAGCGCCCCCCACATATATATAGGTGGGAGGGAGAGCGGAGGCATCCAGGAGGCGCCCCAAGTAGGCTGAATCCTACATGGGGTCCTCCCAAGTGGCACGCCCCCTGCCTTATTTGTCAGAGGGGGAAGCAAAGAGCGGGAGGGGGAAAGGAAGGGGAATCCTATTCCCTTTCTTTCCTTATCTCCTTCCTTTCCTTCTCCACCTTGGACGGCCCATATGGGGGGCACACCAGCCCCTTGTGGCTAGTGCGTTTCCCCTCTTGGCCCATAAGGCCCAAATCTTTTGCCGGGGGTGCCCGGAACGCCTTCCGGTGACCCGATAAGTACCCGATACCCCCCAAAACACTTCCGGTGTCCGAATACCATCGTATTATATATATATACATTAATATTTACCTCTTGACCATTTCGATACTCCTCGTCATGTCCGTGATCTCATTCGGGAGTCCGAACAACATTTGGTCACCAAATCACATAACTCATATAATACTATATCGTCATCGAACGTTAAGCGTGCGGACCCTACGGGTTCGAGAACTACGTAGACATGACCGAGACACCTCTCTGGTCAATAACCAATAGCGGAACCTGGATGCCCATATTGGCTCCTACATATTCTACTAAGATCTTTATAGGTCGAACCGTTATGACAACATACGCAATTCCCTTTGTCCATCGGTATGTTACTTGCCCGAGATTCGATCATCGGTATCTTCATACATAGTTCAATCTTGTTACCGCAAGTCTCTTTAGTCGTTCCGTAATACACACCTCGTGACTGATGCGGCTTCAACTATGTCGGTATTTCCTCAAAGAGGAAGGGATGATGCAACACATCTACGATAGGTATTTCCCTCAGTGATGAGACCAAGGTTATCGAACCAGTAGGAGAACCACGCAACACCACGTAAACAACTCCTCACACAAAGAACAAATACTTGCAACCCGACGTAAAAGAGGGGTTGTCAATCCCTCACGGGTAAAAAGATAGGTAAAATTGTAGTAGATTGGATAAATAGATCTCGCGGGAATGCGAGATAAAATAAATAAAGAAAAAATGCAGCAAGGTATTTTTGTATTTTTGGAAAAATAGATCTAAAAATAAAAGCAAATAAAAATAGTTTGCAAAGGCAAATATAATGAAGAAGAGTCCCGGGGGCCGTATATTTCTCTAATGGCTTCTCTCGAGAAAAATGGCATATGGTGGGTAAACAAATTGCTGTTGGGCAATTGATAGAACTTCAAATAATCATGACGATATCTAGACAATGATCATTATATAGGCATCACGCCCAAGATTAGTAGACCGACTCCTGCCTGCATCTACTACTATTACTCCACACATCGACCGCTATCCAACATGCATCTAGTGTACTAAGTTCATGGAGAAATGGAGTGATGCAATAAGAATGATGACATGATGTAGACAAGATGTATTTATGTAGAAATAGACCCCATCTTGTTATCCTTAATAGCAACGATACATACGTGTCGGTTCCCCTTCTATCACTGGGACCAAGCACCGTAAGATCGAACCCATCACAAAGCACCTCTTCCCATGGCAAGAAAAATTGATCTAGTTGGCCTAACTATACCAAAGATTCAAAGAAGAAATACGAGGCTATAAGTAATCATGCATATAAGAGATCAAAAGACTCAAATAATTTTCATGGATAAAAACATATATATGATCATAAACTCAAAGTTCATCAGATCCCAACAAACACATCGCAGAAAGAGTTACATCAAATAGATCTCCAAGAGACCATTGTATTGAGAATCAAAAGAGAGAGAGAGAGGAACCCATCTAGCTACTAAATACAGACCCGTATGTCTACAATGAACTACTCACGCATCATCAAAGAGGCACCAATGAGGATGATGAACCCCTCCGTGATGGTGTCTTCATTAGATCTAGTGGTTCTGGAACTTGCGGCGGCTGGAATTGACTTTTGTCGACTCCCCTAGGGTTTCTAGAATATTGGGGTATTTATAGAGCAAAGAGGCGGTGCGGGAGGCCACTTAGGTGGGCACATTCCACCTGGGCGCGCCTGGGCCCCCAGGCGCGCCCTGGTGGGTTGTGCTCCCCTTGAATCCCCCCTCTGGTACTTGTTTGGCCCAACAGGTGTCTTCTAGTCCAGAAAAATTCTCCAAAAATTTTCGCTGCGTTTGGAATCCTTTTATTATTGATTTTCTGTGAGGTAAAAAACAAGCAAAAAACAGCAACTGGCACTGGGCACTATGTCAATAGGTTAGTCCCAAAAAATGATATAAAGTTGCTATAAAATGATTGTAAAACATCCAAGAATGATAATATAACAACATGGAACAACAAAAAATTATAGATAAGTTGGAGACATATCAACATCCCCAAGCTTAATTCCTTCTCGTCCTCGAGTAGGTAAATGATAAAAACAGAATTTTTGATGTGGAATGCTGCCTAACATGTTCATCATATATATTCTTTTCTTTGTAGCATGGACATCTGGACTTTTATATGATTCAAAGCAATAGTCTAGTTTTGACATGAAGATTTCAATACTCAAGCATATCAACAAGCGACCATGTCTTTCAAAATATCAACACTAAAGCAAGTTATCCCTAGCCCATTATGCTCAATCATTGATCCATTCATGAAACACACCCGCATATTAGCTACACCCAATGCTCAAGTACGGTCATAGTGCCCCTTAGTTGGTGCTTTATAAGAGAAGATGGAGACTCAAGTAAAACTAAAAATTGCATAAAGTAAATAGAAAGGTCCTTCACAGAGAAGTAGGGATTTGTAGAGGTGCCAGAGCTCAAAGTGAAAAGGATAGAGATAAACACATTTTGGGTGGTATGCTTTTCCTGTCAAGGAAAATGATCGAGTAGTTCCCAATACTTTCCATGATAGATATATCATAGGCCGTTCCCAAACAAAAAATAAAGTTTACTCCTTTTTCCACCATACTTTCACTTTCCATGGCTAGCCGTATCCACGAGTGCCTTCCATACCAACACTTACCAAGGAATTTATTATTTGACAACATAAAGTAAACTCATTTTTTATTTCGCGACTGGGCATCCCCAATACCTTTGCCGTACTCTCGTGCAATGACAAGTGAATAAACACTCATCTTTAGAATAACACATCTAGCATGGAAATATATCAGCCACCCCCTACTGTTTCATGAGCAGTACGAGCACACAAAAGAGAAATTTATTTTGAAAATTATGGCGGATACAAATTTGCTTAGAACAGCAAAAGAATACCGCGTATAGGTAGGTATAGTGGACTCATGTGGAAAAACTGGTTAAAGGGTTTTGGATGCACAAGTAGTGATCATACTTAGTGCAAATGAAGGCTAGCAAAAGATTCAGAAGCATCCAACCAAGAAACGAAAAGTCTCATAAGCGAGCATTAAGCATAACTAACACCGAATAATGCACCACAAGTAGGATATAATTTCATTGCATAAATATTGACTTTTGTGCTTGCAAAGGGAATCACAAACCTTAACACCAATATTCTTACTAAAGCATAATTACTCATCAGCATGACTCACATATTATATCATCATATTGCATAACTATTAAAAGGAATCAAGTTTATTTTGTCCAATGATCTTCATGAAAGTTTTTATTATATCCTTTTTGAATATCTATCACTTTGGGACTAGTTTCATATGTTGCTTTTGATAGCTCAAACAAATCTAAGTGAAGAACATGAGCATAAAAAATTTCTTCTCTCAAAATAATTTAAGTGATGCATGAGAGAATTTCTTAAAAATTTACTAACTCTCAAATAAATCTAAGTGAAGCATGGGAGCATTTCTTCAAAAAATACTAAAGCACACTGTGCTCAAAAAGATACATGTGAAGCACTAGAGAAATTCGATAGCTCAAAAAGATTTAAGTGAAGCATAGAGAGCAATTCTTAACAAATCATAGGATAATTTTGGCTGTCTCAAATAGGTGTGTCCAGCAAGGATAGATGACTCAAAGGAAAAAGAAAAACAAGCAAAGACTCATATCATACAAGACGCTCCAAGCAAAACTCATGATATGTGACAAATAAAAATATAGCTCCAAGTAAAATACCGATGGTCATTAGAAGAAAGATGGGATGCCACTCGGGCATCCCCGAGCTTAGTTGCTTGCTTCTCTTTTAGATAATAGCTTGAGATGCCATGGGGCATCCCTCAAGCTTAGGCTCTTCTTACTCCTTATTCATTCATCCATTATGATCTCACCCAAAACTTGTAAACTTCAATCACACAAAACTCAAAAAACCCTTCATTAGATCCGTTAGTATAACAAAGAAAATCACTACTCTAAGTACTGTTGAAAATCCATTAATATTTTATTTTTGCATTGTATCTACTGTATTCCAATCGAAATAAGCACACAACGCAAAGAAAACAGAACAGTCTGTAGTAATCTGAAAACTTCGAATACTTCTGTAACTCCAAAAATTCTGGAAAATTAGGAAAACGTGGGAAAGTTGTACATAAATCTTTTGCACAAAAAATAAGGATTTTATGATGCTTCTGTTAGAAATTAAAATTATTTTTCTAGATGCAAAAGTTTCCGTTTTTAACAAGATCAAATCAACTATCACCCAACATGATCCCAAAGGCTTTACTTGGCACAAACACTAATTCAAACATAAAGAACACAATCATAACAGTAGCATAATTGTGCAAACACTCAAGAACAGAAATAAAAAGACAAAAATAAATTTTATTCATTGGGTTGCCTCCCAACAAGCTCTTTCTTTATAGCCATTAAGATAGGCTTTGCGATTTCAATGATGCTTACATGAAAGATAAGAATAGCAACACAAAGGGAGCATCATAAAACATGTGAAAAAACATATTTAAGTCTAACATGCTTCCTATGCACAGGAATTTTATAAGGAAACAAATTATCAATACAAGAAACATCTAACATATGCAAAGAAGAGGAATAAAACATTAATGATCTCAACATAACGAGAGGTAATTTAGTAACATGAAAATTTCTACAACCATATTTTCCTTTCTCATAATAATTACATGTAGGATCATAATCAAATTCAACAATATAACCATCACATAAAATATTATCTCCATGATCCACATGCAAGCAAAGTTGACACTCTTCCAAAATAGTGGTATTATCATCAAATAAAGTATGACCTTTCCAAGCCCACTTTTATCAAAAAATTCATAAGATTGGACACTCTCCAAATATGTGGGATTATTTTTAGCTAAAGTTGACACTCTTCCAAAACCACTTTTAATATTATCGCAAGCACATTCATCATGAGATTTAAATAAATTTTCAAGATCATAAGAATCCTTATCACCCCAATCATGATCATTGGAACAAGTAGTGGACTTAACAAAACAAGCATCCCCAAGCTTGGGGTTTTGCATATCACTACCACAATTGACATTAATAGAATTTACAATAACATCATTGCAATCATGTTTTTATTCAAGGAGCTATCATGAATCACTTTATAAATTTCTCCATTTAACACTTCATCACAATTTTCAGATTCATGAATCTCAAGCAAAACTTCATAAAAATAATCTAGTGAACTTAATTCACTAGCAATTGGTTCATCATAATTGGATCTTTTGAAAAGATTAGCAAGTGTATGAGGATCCATATCAATAGATTTTTAGCAAGCAAAGATGCAAGCAAATAGAAGACACATGGCAACACAAGAAGGCAAGAGATCTAACGAGAAAATGGCGAACAAAAAAGAGGGCGAATAAAATGACGAATTTTTGTGAAGTGGGGGAGATGAAAATGAGAGGCAAATGGCAAATAATGTAAATTGCAAGGAGATTATATTTGTGATTTAGAACCTGATAGATGTTGGTGATGTCTCCTCGGCAATGGCGCCAGAAATTCCTTTTGATGCGGCTTGAACTACATCGGTATTTCCCCAAAGAGGAAGGGATGATGAAACACAACTACGATAGGTATTTCCCATAGTGATGAGACCAAGGTTATCGAACCAGTAGGAGAACCATGCAACACCACGTAAACATCTCCTGCAGACAAAGAACAAATACTTGCAACCCAACATAAGAGAGGCATTGTCATTCCCTCACGGGTAAAAACATAGGTAAAATTGTAGTAGATTGGATAAATAGATACCACGGGAACGCGAGATAAAATAAATAAAGAAATATTGCATCAAGGTATTTTTGTATTAATAGATCTAAAAATAAAAGCAAATAAAAATAGATCGCAAAGGCAAATATAATACAGAAGAGACCCGGAGGCCGTAGATTTCATTAGTGGCTTCTCTCAAGAAAGATAGCATATGGTGGGTAAACAAATTACTCTTGGGCAATTGATAGAACATCAAATAATCATAACAATATTTAGGCAATGATCATTATATAGGCATCATGTCCAAGATTAGTAGACCGACTCCTGCCTACATCTACTACTATTACTCCACACATCGACTGCCGTCCAGCATGCATCTAGTGTATTAAGTTCATGGAGAAACGAAGTAATGCAATAAGAACGATCACATGATGTAGACAAGATCTATTTATGTAGAAATAGACCCCATATTGTTATCCTTAATAGCAATGATACATACGTGTCGGTTCCCCTTCTGTCATTGGGTTCAAGCACCGTAAGATCGAACCCATCACAAAGCACCTCTTCCCATGGCAAGAAAAATCGATCTAGTTGGCCTAACTAAAGCAAAGGTTTGAAAAGAAATATGAGGCTATAAGTGATCATGCATATAAGAGATCAAAAGACTCAAATAACTTTCATGGATAAAAACATAGATCTGATCATAAACTCAAAGTTCATCGGATCCCAACAAACACACAGCAAAAAGAGTTACACCAAATAGATCTCCAGGAGACCATTGCATTGAGAATAAAAAGAGAGAGAGAGAGAGGAAGCCATCTAGCTAGTAACTATGGACCCATAGGTCTACAATAAACTACTCACACATCATTGGAGAGGCACCAATGAGGATGATGAACCCCTCCTTGATGGTGTCTAGATTGGATCTGGTGGTTCTGGAACTTGTGGCGGCTGGAATTGATTTTCGTCGACTCCCCTAGGGTTTCTGGAATATTGTTGTATTTATAGAGCAAAGAGGCGATGCGGGAGGCCACCGAGGTGGGCACGAACCACCTGGGCGCGCTTGGGCCCCCAGGCGCACTGTGGTTGGTCGTGATCCCCTCAGAGCCCCCTCTGGTACTTCTTTGGCCCAACAGGCGTCTTCTGGTCTAGAAAAACTCTCCAAAAAGTTTTGCTGCGTTTGGACTCCGTTTGATATTGATTTTCTGTGAAATAAACAACAAGTAAAAACATCAACTCGCACAAGTCACTATGTCAATTGGTTAGTCCCAAAAAATGATATAAAGTTGCTATAAAATGATTGTAAAACATCGGAGAATGATAATATAATAGCATTGAAAAATAAAAAATTATAGATACACTGGAGACGTATCAATGACTAACTCCTCAGTCTTCTACTATGCAACTTTACTCTTGTAGACTCGTGTTGGGCCTCCAAGCGCAGAGTTTTGTAGGACAGTAGAAATTTTCCCTCAAGTGGATGACCTAAGGTTTATCAATCCGTGGGAGGCGTAGGATGAAGATGATCTCTCTCAAAGAACCCTGCAATCAAAACAAGAAATCTCTTGTGTCCCCAACACACCCAATACAATGGAAATTTGTATAGGTGCACTAGTTCGGCGAAGAGATGGTGATAAAAGTGTAATATGAACGGTAGAAATATTTTTTTATAATTTGAAAATAAAAAAACAGCGAGGTAGCAATTGGTAAAATAGGGCACAAATGGTATTGCAATGCTTCAAATGAGGCCTAGGGTTCGTACTTTCGCTAGTACAATCTCTCAACAATGCTAATATAATTGGATCATATAACCATCCCTCAAC
>NC_053023.1:50414236-50427746 GCF_003073215.2 Triticum urartu
AGCTTAACCAACTAGCTCAGGGGTATCCAACACAGATTCTTGGAGAAAAGGGTGGCTACAAGAAACCAACTTGATCACGAACTCAACATAGCGTCAGGGTGACACCTGGTGATACTTCCGAGAAGATATTCGGAAAATCACGAACCACCGATATGTCACTAAGCTCGAGAACAATCTTGCTTTTCAGGGCAAGACGATATGATCAAATAAGCAAGGAATTCAATCCTAACTCCAAGATCGAATAGTGCACCAGAAATAAGGACAAGGTAGCACGATCAATCCTAGAATAGTGATTCGATAACCAACACGCTAAGAATGATAATAATGTCCATAACTACCAAGCAACACAGTTGCTAGGAGTATTGATTTCACACATCATGGTTCACTTGTCGGCATTCCGGTTACAACAACACGGGACCGAGGAATGAATAATGATGGAGAGAAGTATCACTGCGTCAAGAGTTCATAAGAGGCGGTGCAATTCTCATGACATTCCTGACATAAAGATGGTAACACTCCAAGGTAGAACAGAGCAAAAGCTGGATTGGCATTTTGATCCGGAATACAACTACTTTGACCCAATCCTAGAAGTGGACGAGGTACTGGAGTTTGTTTCTCCTAGTCATTCGGAATAGAATGGCTTGACGGACCACAAGAATAATAGGCATCGATGAACACGAATGCACAACTATTCCTGACTATCAATTTATAGATGATGGTCGGAATACAGCTGAGAATGGACAACTCAAGGAGCATATAACATTTTGAGTTGTGGATTCATGGGTTAGTATGTCGAACGAGTTCAACATTTTTCTTCCGGATAACCCATGCAGAAAGGTAGAACTGGCAGAATCACAATTATGAATGGAGAACTCCTCAGGAGTACTCTAATGGTGATCTTTTGGTTCAAAGAACTTCTGCCTTAATGGTTCATGGTATTTGGAAGAAGGAAATACCACGGACCTCGAGGACTATCGCAAAGGTTACTAATATCCTAAAGGAACTAGCAACAATATAACACAACGAAGTGAACAGAGTGATTCTTGGGTCAAGAAACAGAGTAGAATACCTACTACTAAATGGCATCACGGGATGCTTTCAAGAATGATGGCCAGAATCATCACACTGGGGATACGAAGCATTGCTAAATTCTCGAGGACACCTAGGGTCATAATACTAACTCCAACATACACGTCAAGGCAACGGAGTACCTCAACACACCGATTAGTGTGCTTAATCTGGCCCAAAATACAACGGGAACATGGAGGAAAGATTTGCAAGTGCATCAGACTATTTAGAAACCTGGGATGACTCGGACAGCATAACGGCTGTAATTGCTCAAAAAGATTTGAGACAACCTGCAAAAATGGTGGCATAGCCACTCAACATCACAAACTCAAGGTTCTGAGGCCAGCTATGAACATATGGAAGTAGTAGGAACTGAACTGAGGCTTGAACTCAACAATCCTAGGCAACTACGGTTTAGTAACACGTCATCCTGAGAGATAGAAGAGAAGCCTAGTTCTTAACCCCGTAGAAAAGATAAGATGACTCACAGATCAGAAGGTCATGAGGATAAGGAGTAAAAAGAGCCTTACATTCCCTTCCACAATCAATTCCCTTATATAACTAAAGCATTTCTAGACTCAACTTCGACCAGTTTGGCTTGGTAATCCTACGAGTCAGGCTCTGATACCAAAGCTGTCACGACCCCGATCCTAAGTCACACCGATCTAGCATGTAACACTTCATATCACTTTGCGGCCTCACGCACGGTATTCCCACGGGTGCCACCTTACCTGGCCCGGGACCGTTTGCGCCTTTTGGCTCACGTATATGATAGTGTCGCTAGCATCCATATGACAAGAACCCAGGCCGCACATGACTAGTCGTGAACCCAAAGTGGACTAACTTACGGGCGACAGCATACATGAAACACATCACGAGCAGCATGTGGTACCAAGCTGTACCGAGAACTCGGGCCTGTAGCCCCAATCAACGGGCCTAAAGGATCTGGCGAAACACCAGGCATGTAAGTAGGCTATGGCCAGCTCCACTCAAATCCGAGATTCCTGTCACGAACCCACACCAACGCATGACTCGCCCCTCAAGGACAGACACAGGAACGAAGTGAATCACATGCCGGCTAGTCACCAGTGTTCCGGAGCAGTATGTGCGGCTAGCAGGACTCCGGTGAACCGGGCTGTAGCGGACTACTATGGCTCATGGAAGCACAAGACTACATTTCCCCATAAGAGAGGCTACCAAGGATAAACAACTAGGTTGTCGGATCCCACACATACCAAGCATTTCAATCATACACACAATATGCTCAATATGTGCAATACAACATGGCATCACAACATAACTCTACGACTCAAGTATTTATTCATTAGGCTCCGAAGAGCCAGATAATACAAACATGGGTCTCATGACCCAACATTCAGAGCATACAAGTCAAAGCACATGCGGAAGCTTAACATGTCTGAGTACAGACTTCTACAAATGAAAAAGGCTGAGAAGCCTGACTATCTACCAGATCCTGCCGAGGGCACAAGATCGTAGCTGAGGTATCAAGCTAAACGTCGAAGTCCACGGGAACTACTAGCGAGACTGAAGTCTCTCTGCAAAACATAATTAAGCAAACGTGAGTACAAAGGTACTCAGCAAGACTTACATCAGAACTAGCTACATATGCATCGGTATCAACGGGTGGTGGAGTTTAACTGCAGCAAGCCAGCTTTGACTCAGTGGCTAATCCTGAACTACGACTACAAGCAACTCTTTTGAGGTGGCGCACACGAGTCCACATATTCACCATCAATACACCACTATGGATCCGCTCCCGTCTCCCTACGAGAACGCCATCCATAGCACTCACGCTTATCTTGCATTTTAGAGTATCCACTTTCACTTGTCTATGAACTATGCAAGGGCGTCGAAGTTTCCATTTATCCGCAGGATCCGGCTATTCGAATAGATAAGATAACCCTGCAGGGGTGTACTTCTTCACACACGCTCTCGCCACTTACCACCATGTACACGTCGTGTATCTCAGCAACCTTCAAGCGGAAGCCTGGCGAGGGAGTCGGCCACGACCTGACTAACCACACAAGTCTCTAGTCCAGGTTTATCGCCTATTCGGGTTCATCCGCAAGGAGATCCGGCCGGGGTTTCGTTGCTCACGGCCCCAAACGATGTGTACAGAGGTTCCAAGCCCACCAAACGGTGCGACGCTTGGTAACACCACCCGGCCACGGTGCCTAGTCTGTCCCAAGCCCACTACCACCCACCGCAACACGTTGACTGGTGTTAGTATGCCAAGCCACCTGTCGGATACCTTAAGAAATATGTGGTGAGCCGCTAATCTACAAACACCTATCCAAACACGAGACACATAGTTGGCAACTCCGTGGGCAGAAAGATCGGTGATTATATTAGACTCGACGACGGGCACTTACAATATCAATGCAATGGTAGTAGCACTGTGTCCATAACCCCCGGAATCAAAAACGAATCCAGTTCCTAGAGCGACACAACACAACGGCAATGCATGAGAACACAACCACCATGCTACTTACATGGCCGCTCACAGCACAACTTTACAATCGTGTCACACACACTTAGCTATCACCGGTAGGCCCACAATGTTCTCGTACAACACAAACGGCCCCCACACCACATCTCCAATTCATCCCGCATGGAATCAGCCACTGACAGCAACATCGAACAAGTAGGCGACGGCATGACAATAGAGCATCCGAACATGGTGAGCCCACAATCAGGGCTCAAAACACTCTTTATCATGCTAGTCAGGGTTTCTCACTATACTGTACTTGATACGCAATGAAAGTGTATAACGAAGACGAGAAGGGGTCAACTCATCGCACACACCCATGCACTCGTAAACGTATAGCAACAGTCGAATTGGTTGTCCTCCACTACCATCACACACGCGTAAAAGACCGACGCAGGAAGCGAGAGAGTGGAGATATGGCTATCAGAAATGAACAAGACCAAGGGGTTTGCTTGCCTGGACTTCTGTAGATTAATTAGTTTCTTCATTCGGTGGCTCGGATCACATCCGTCTAGGAGATCATCAGATATACTAAGAAGGGAAACACCCTCAGGACCAGAAGAAACAGCATTCATTGCACCTGCCACAATCCAATGCAATGAGCATGTCATTTAGCGACTGAATTGACTCAAATGCACCAGTAGCCAAGTTAATTGAGTGGAATCAAAGCGGGTTAAAAACTCAACCATAAAGCTAGTTGATAAAATTCCCAACTATCTTAATGCGAATATTAACTCCTACTTGCAGTAAGTTATTGTTCACCACCCATGCACCCAACAGATAGCATCAATCAGATAGATCTGGTATCTTCTGAATAATACCATTTCTATCGAATAAATATAAAATCTTATTCACTTGGAGTTTAGTGGTTGAAATTTCCTATATTTTTAGAAGTTTTGGGGATTTTTGAAATTTATAAATCATTTAGATTTATTTATAATTCTAGAAAGGAAACTGATTACTTCGTCAGCACTGCGTCACAGATGATCGTAGGTCAACAAGGCGCGGTACAGGTCAAACCTGACCTGTGGGGCCCGTTGGTCAGTCACACAGTTAGTTAATTAACTAATTCAGGTTAGTTTAAGTGCTAAGCTAGGTTAGTTAGCAGCCTGGGGCCCACATGTCAGTGAGTGAGGGGGTTAATTAGGCAGGGTCATCAGCGGCTAATGATGTGCCATGTCACCAGCCACCGGAGTTGGACTCCGACGACCTCACAGTGCGGCGGTGGCTCGCACCGGAATCGCGATGTGGGCGTCGGTTGGACGTGCCGAGGGCACCGGCCGATAGCCCTTGCTCCGCGCATCTAGCAGGAGGCAGCAGCAGGTCACGGGGTCACCGGAAGGCGGAGCTGCCGGAACGAGCTCGGCGGCGGCCGGAGCTACGGCGTAATCGGGTGAAGTGGGAATTGGTGCTCTACGAGGGATAAAGCGCAACAGAAACAACCTGAACGCAAGGAGGTCAATCAGAGGGTCTATATGACAGGGCGAATGCCATGCATCCGTTGGCACGCAAAACGACCGGGAAACAAGACATACCAAACTGGTTCACAGCAAGCGAGCGTCAACAGGCGACAGAGCATCCACAACCCAAAACAAACCAGGAGGCGGGCGAATAGACGGAGTGAACAGCGGTGCAGCAGCTAACGGTGTCGAAAGGAGCAAAGGAGGGAGGGAGAAAGCAGTTCAGCTATAAGGGGGGAGGCAGGGGCCAAGATTCAGTGGCTCACGGCGGTTGCAGAGACCGTCAAAGTGGGCTCGGGGAAGGCCGGACGACGACGGGGAATCTCCGGCGATCTGGGGGGCAGAAGGTTGAAGAGACGGCGTCGGGCGGCATTCGGGGGTCGCGTTGGCTTTGACTCAGTGGAGAGGGTGTGGGGGACGGGGCGATGCTCCTGGGCAGGTCAGTGAGGCGAGAGGAGGCAGTGGCCATGGTGAATGGCGACGGTGGCGACGAGCTCCGCTCAGTGGTGCGCGCGAGAGGGGAGCAGAGGAGGGGAGATGAACGGGGAGAGTGAGATGGTCATCAGGGGTGTCGTGGCGTCTAAAAGGAGCCAACGTCCGAAGGTACGTAAACCCAAAAAAACCCAAAAAAAACAACCGCGGCACAGAAGGAGTGGCGAATAGCGCAGATAAGCGAGGAACCGACAAAAACCAACGCAGCGGACTGCCGCAACCTCCCGATCTCCATCTGGAGAAGGAGATGGGATCGACTCGGGAACAGTAATAGCACAGTAAAGAGCCACTAGGAAGCGGATGTAGGAGCTGGGCCCACCGCAAGGCAAATACAAGGTAATGAGCAGGGTTAGGTCTCTATCTCATAATTTTGTTTCTCGTTACTTTTTATTAAAATATCAGATTTGCTGATTACTTTGGTATATTCAAACAATATTTTAGAACTTTGAAATAAGTCATCTGGGACCACTCATAATAAAATATCCAAAGAGGCCCGACTAAATTCAACAATTGTTGGGCAGACATTACTAAATATTATGTATTAACATGCTAACCAATACAATACAAGTATGCAATAATTCAAAATCAGATCGACTAAAGAATATGCATGTATCCCAACAATATAATGGCACGCAGGTTTTTCATCCAATTCGAAAAACTCGAAAACCTTCTTATACACAAGGCATTTGGACGTTAGCTCTGAAAAGAAATGACTATTTATCTAATATTAAGAACTAGTGTGAAATAACTTTTGATGCTAAGAGTTTACAACCACTCCCAGTCACTATTTCAAAAGAAATTTGAGAAACAATGATACAATGGATCTGTGCACTATTATACATAGCATTCTAGGCTACTGAATCAGTCTCAGATAACTTTGAGTAAGAGTAGGCGCTCCATTGACAGGATCAACGGTGGATTTCAAAAATACAGGCAACCTGGGTACTACAGGCTCCCTCAATCACAGATATTAATAGTAACACATAGCCACCTTAAGTTCAACATTAACTTAATCGATCTCCAGTGATACCACTCAGGATATCACTGCACAAATCCACGTCTATAGATAAGCATGGCATTAAGCAGAACGTAGAGTAACTCCAGGTTTGAAAGTAACAAGTAATAGGTTCTACTCATCAACTACTTCCCAACCCACATGTTAATGACATCCTAACCATGCAATGTTTGAGGATTGGAACTAATGCATAAAAACTGGGTGATAAAGGGGTATGATCAAAGTGTTACTTGCCTTGCTGACGATCTGCAAAACCTAGGGACTCGTAGTAGCACGCTTCGCACTCCGGGTGTTCTATCGCAAACAAACAATAACTTACATATGCAACAAGCAAGGGCGCACAAAACTCAAATAAAAGAGATTGACCAGAAAGTTTCAACTTAAGAACTCCGGTTAGCAAAAAGAATCAAATCAAACGGAGCAACGAAACTCAAACGGCGAAAGAGAAAAGCTTCGTTTACTAATCTGAACCTAGGTCAAATTTTACAGTAGCAAAAACTTATTTAAGTTGGTTAAGGAAAGAGGGTTTCGAGATGAAACTCTAGGCGCTTGAATCGCCTGATTCCGACTAACGAGCGAAAAGAAAACAGAAACTAAGATCGGATCAGAAATCGATCAGAAAAATCGCGAATAAATCCGATAAAAGAAAACTGACGAACAGACTAACGAACGAGCGTTCGTTACTGTCTAACGGGCGAAAACCGTTCGTTAAAACGAACGTACGGACGAACGTCCGCTAACTAGAAGAACCGAGAAAAAACCGGCGAATCCGAAAAAACGGATCTAGGGTTTCTAAAAAAACCGAACGGTTTTTATAAAAAAACGGCGGCGGAGTCCGGTGGCTACCTCCGGCGAGGGCTCCGCGGGGCGGGGTGCAGGCGCGCGGGGCGGCTCGCGGGGCGCGGGACGGGGCAGCAGGCGCGGGCGGCGGCACGGCGGCGGCGACAGCTGCGGGCGGCAGCGGCGGCTGCAGGCGGCGCGAGGCGGGTGGGGTGGTGTTGGGGGGGGGTGGCGGCGGTATTTAAGGGGAGGGGGCGGCGGCTGCTTGGGGGAGGGGGCAAGGCAGCGGCGGCGGCGGGGGTCCGGGTCGGCGGCGGCGCGCGCGCACGGGAGGCGGCGGCTGCAGGCGCCTGGCTCGGCTGGGCCTTAGGCCCAGTCGGGCGCGGAACTTTTTTAATAATTCACGGACCAAAATAAAATCCTAAAAAATAAAACTAAAAATGCCAAAACAAATTTTCACCGTCTAAATAAAATATTTAGAACGAGATGAACATTTTCTTGGCCCTAAAATGCAATTTTGAAAACGTGCAATTTTTCTAATGCAAATAAAATCCAAATAAAATAATAATAAATGATTTTAATATTTTTCCTCCAATATTTCCAATTATTTTGGAGAAGTCATATTATCTCCTCTCATATATTTTATTATGAAATATTTTTCAGAGGGAAAAATAATTAAAATCACAATCCTCGTTTCAAAGTTTGATAAAATCAAATTTGAAAACCGGGGAAATCCCCAACTCTCTCCGAGGGTCCTTGAGTTGCTTAGGATTTCGAGGATCGTGAGACGAAAAATGCAATAAAATATGATATGCAAGAATGATCTATGTATAACATTCCAAATTGAAAATTTGGGATGTTACAATAGGATAGAAATGACCTTAGAGCATTGAGGGAGTCCTGGATTAGGGGGTGTCCAGATGGCCGGACTATACCTTCAGCCGGACTCCTGGACTATGAAGATACAAGATTGAAGATTTTTCCCGTGTCCGGAAGGGACTTTCCTTGGCGTGGAAGGCAAGCTTGGCGATACGGATATGAAGATCTCCTACCATTGTAACCGACTTTGTGTAACCCTAACCCTCTCCGGTGTCTATATAAACTGGAGGGTTTTAGTCCGTAGGACAACATTCAGAACAACAATCATACCATAGGCTAGCTTCTAGGGTTTAGCCTCTCCGATCTCGTGGTAGATCTACTCTTGTACTACCCATATCATCAATATTAATCAAGCAGGACGTAGGGTTTTACCTCCATCAAGAGGGCCCGAACCTGGGTAAAACTTCGTGTCCCTTGCCTCCTGTTACCATCCGGCCTAGACACACAGTTCGGGGCCCCCTACCCGAGATCCGCCGGTTTTGACACCAACATTGGTGCTTTCATTGAGAGTTCCTCTGTGTCGTCGCCGTTAGGCTCGATGGCTCCTACGATCATCAATAGCGATGCAGTCCAGGGTGAGACCTTCCTCCCCGGACAGATCTTCGTCTTCGGCGGCTTCGCACTGCGGGCCAATTCACTTGGCCATCTGGAGCAGATCGAAAGCTATGCCCCTGGCCGTCAGGTCAGATTTGGAAGTTTAAACTACACGGCTGACATCCGCGGGGACTTGATCTTCGACGGATTCGAGCCACTGCCGAGCGCGACGCACTATCACGACGAGCATGATCTAGCTATGCTGCCGAATAGTGCCCTGGAGGCCGCACGCATCGGCTTCGACCTTTAATTTGGAGCCAACTGCGCTGATCGAGGATGGGTGGGTTGGACGCCGCCTCGGGGGCTGCGATCCAACGGCGATCGAGCCGAACACAGCCCCGCACTTCGCGAGACTCGTGACTCCAAGGAGCCTAGACTCCTCTCGGACTCCAGACCCTCGGCGCACCTGCCGATCGAATCCGATTGGGCGCCGATCATGAGTTTACTGCCACGACATCTTTCAGCACTCGCCTTTCAGCGATATTCCGAAGACACTAAAGTCTTTCTCTTTATCAGGAGAGCCCTAGCCGGACTTACGTCAGCAAGTTGGGATACGGACGATGAGAAATTCAAAGCCCACCCACCATCCACTTTGTAGCCACTTGTCGACGATTTAACCGAACATGCTCGACTTCGACTCTGAAAACATCGACGGTATGGACGATGATGCGGGAGCGAAGAAAGAACCACGCCACAGGGCGCCGGACGCCCACCTCATCATATGATATACATGGTGGACGCTCAAAA
Organism: Triticum urartu; assembly: GCF_003073215.2. Taxonomy (NCBI): domain Eukaryota; kingdom Viridiplantae; phylum Streptophyta; class Magnoliopsida; order Poales; family Poaceae; genus Triticum; species Triticum urartu. The sequence continues at coordinate 50,423,781 of NC_053023.1, forward strand.
GATGACGACGAGGAGCGAAGGACGCACCGAAGGCTTGTTCTCGAAAAGTAGTCAAAGCGGCGACGCAAGCGCACCCAAATCCCGCCTCGACAGAATAACGATCACACAGACCCAGCGCTGGAGCAGGGCGAACCGCTGCGGACAACGGCAATCCGGATAATCAAACCGACCAAACATTCTATCAAGTATAATAGTCCGGAATACATAACGCTGGATAGGCACCCGGAGCAGCAGAATGCCCGTAAAAGGCTTGTTGCCACGCGAGAGTCTTAAAAAGCAGAAGCAAAGGCTCAAGGCTGTGCAAGACACACTCCAAATCAGATGGAGTAAAATACTCAACACAACAGCGAGGTACAGCGACAATCGCTCCTCCAAGAGCTACCCAAAGCGGAAGCTGCTACCTGAATTCGATGAGGAGGCCTCAGACCCCCCACAACCAAATATCAAAGCAGCCACCTGGCCGGATAGACCCTCTACCAACACAGAGCGGCATACAACGCCGCTCACAATACAACACGCGACCCATGCGAGGGCTCGCACCCAAAGGACGGTGCGACAAGATCCATCTATGGACCACGCAAGCACGCCCCAGCATACAATGCAACACCACAAACATCCGAACAATGCGGTACACCCAGCTACAGGGGTGCCGCACACCCCCTATGTTTCACCGATGAGGTGCTGGACCATGAATTTCCAGAGGGATTCAAACCCGTAAACATAGAGGCATACGACGGAACAACAGACCCTTGGGTCTGGATTGAGGACTACATCCTTCATATCCATATGGCTCGAGGAGATGATCTCCACGCCATCAAGTACTTACCCCTCAAGCTCAAAGGGCCAGCTCGCACTGGCTTAAAGGCCTCCCCGAAAGCTCCATTGGAAGTTGGCAAGAGTTTGAAGACGCCTTTCGGGCAAATTTTCAAGGGACTTATGTCCGACCTCTGGGATGCAGACGATTTGAGTGATATAACTCAACAGCCCAGAGAGTCAGCCTGAAAGCTTTGGAATAGGTTTCTTACTAAAAAGAACCAATTGTCGACTGTCCGGACGCCGAAGCCTTGGCAGCTTTTAAGCATAGCGTCCGTGACGAATGGCTCGCCAGACACCTCGGCCAAAATAAGCCGAGAACGATGGCCGCATTAACAAACCTCAGACCCGCTTTTGCGCGGGTGAGGACAGATGGCTAGCCAGATGCAGCACCAGCGACCCCAGTACATCTGAAGTTAGAGATGGAAACGGGAAATCTCGGCGCAATAGCAATAACAAATGCCGGAATAAAGAAGACAACACGAAGGGCACGGCAGTAAACTCCGGATTCAAAAGCTCTCGGCCAGGTCAGCAAAAGCCGCCCTCTAAAGGCACCAGGGATGAACTGTCTAGCCTCAACAAAATTCTGGACTAAGTATGTTAGATCCATAGTACCCCTGGTAAACCTGCTAATCATACCCACAGAGAATGTTGGGTCTTCAAGCAGTCCGGCAAGCTCAACGCTGTACACAAAGGGGAGGATACATCAAGTGAAGACGAGGACGAGCCTCCCAAGCAAGACACTGGGGATCAAAAGAAATTTCCACCAGAAGTCAAAACAGTAAACGTGTTACACGTGATCAAGGGAAAAAACAACGCGGCACTCCCAGTAAAATATACCCCAGTGCCTGTCACCGCCAAGTCCTGCCACTGGTCGTCTCAATCGATCACTTTCGACCATCGCGATTACTCAGCAAGTATCCAACACACAGGATGGGCTGCCCTGGTATTAGACCCAGTAATTGGCGGATATCACTTCACACGAGTCTTGATGGACGGTGGCAGCAGTCTAAACCTAATATATCAGGATACAATCCGCGGGATGGTAGACCCAAGAAAAATTCGCCATAGCAATACTACCTTTAAAGGAGTAATGCCAGGCCCAGGGGCTCGTTGTACGGGCTCCCTCCTACTACAAGTTATATTTGGCTCCCCCGATAACTTCCGTCGCAAGCATTTAACCTTCCACATCGCTCTGTTCCAAAGTGGCTATCCAAGCAACCTGCTCGGACCGAAGCTTTTTCGCTCGCTTTAATGCAATACCACACTACGCCTCCCTCACACTCAAGATGCCCGGTCCACGTGGCATCATTTCAGTGAAAGGAAATATCAAGCGATCTCTGCGCGCCGAAGAGAGTGCGGCTGCCTTGGCAGCCGCACACTAAAGGCGCCCGGACCAGCGAAAGCATCCGATAGGTCGTCAAGACCTCAGACACAACTAATCAAGTCCGGCGCCGCTATTTATACCGAATAAATGGTCACACCCCTATTTGTCAATACAAGGGGCTCAACGCGCGCAGACAAGTGGCAATTTCTTCTCATCTTGAATTATACATGGTTTCTTTAAAAACTATCATTTTTGCACGACAACTTTTTCACCTAAATTCCTCTCTTTTACAGACGATCATCGTGCTACACCCGTCCAGGATATGGCACAACGGAGACACAGGCGCAGACATGCAGCAAGGACCTGCCCCAAGGATTCTTTTTAGATTAAGACCCTGCGTAAACCTTTTTAACTGTCTCTTGTTGATACATATCCACCGTTGAGAAGGATGCTGACGTCTTGGCATGTGGCCATGCCAGAACAATGCACGTACCTGGACACAAGGGGCTTCTTACAAAGGCCATTATTTAGGCCCGGTTTATACCACAAAGACCGAATACCTTAGGGAGTGTTCGACGTCGCGAGTTTGGCCCTATATGCATCAGCTCCGAATCATTGTCTTTGGTCAAATGTTGGGTTTGCCCGGCTCCTGTGTTTTGGTGCCTTACGTTCCGCTTTACCGGCTAAGGTAGCACCAGGAGAACTACTGCGATTGTGCCCTAGTTCATCCGGACGAGCACCTCAGTAGAGAAAGCCAAAAACTGACTGTCATGATATAGCATGAGACTGGTCAACCACTCGATGACCTGTTGGAATGTTAGAATTCCTCCGCCTTAACGAAGGGCCGTTTTCTGGCCAGGCATGTACGCACCCCGGGATCGAGAGAGTGCGGAGCCACCAGGGGCTATCTAGTAGCCCCACTGTCAAACTCCTATGGCTAAGTGAAAGTGCTAAAGCATTATAGTCCGGTTGCCTCGCTCGCTCCGCTATCACCTCCTTAATAGGACCAAGACGTTGGGTTAAGTGTGAACGCATGTTTTTTGCGAGCACCTCCGCATTATATGCGTGGGGGTTGAAGCCGACAGCTGCAATCTTTAAGGTTATACACATGTATACATAAACGGCCGCCCAGGAGGCATCATATTACTTTCAGGCAAAAGTATAAAAATAGCCTCATAAAAATTTATAAAAGCATTTCGCTTACAATGAGATTACATATCACTCAAACATAATATTTTTGAGCACTTGGTATCTATCAAACGAGCACCCTCAAGAACTTCTTCAAAGTAGTGCTCTGCAGCTATTCGACCTATGGCCGAATCCCGCGCTACAACAGTGGTAGCATCCATCTCCGCCCAGTATGCTTTAACACGGGCAAAGGCCATCCGTGAGCCCTCTATGCACGCCGACCTCTTCATTCAATTAATGCGCGACACCACGTCAAGGAGCTGCTGCACCAAGCTGAAATAGCTGTTCGGTTTTGGCCTTTCCGGCCATAGCTGATCCACAATAGACCTGATGGCGAGTCCGGACAACCTATTCAGTTCGGCCCATTCGGCTAATTGGTCAGTCAATGAAAGCGGACGCTCAGGAGAATAGAATTGTGTCCAAAACAGCTGGTCCACTTCATGGTCCGTCTGACCCTGGAAGTACTTGGCCGCATCGGCAGCGCTCGCCGCCAAATCCATATACACATCCTCCGAACTCCACAGCCGATCCAAAGAGGCATACCGTGGATCTCCGAACTTCCTCCGCAACATAAAGGATTTCCCAGCTATAATATCCCCGGCTTCCCGCAACTCCTCCTTCTTTGCCCTCATAGCAGA
>NC_053023.1:50428746-50439743 GCF_003073215.2 Triticum urartu
CGCCGTTGCCGGGGAGGTGAGTGCTTGAAGGTATATATTTAGATCTTGCAATCTAGTGTTTTAGTTTCTTGTTTTATCACTAGTTTAGTTTATAAAATAAAACTACAAAAAAAATTGGAATTGAGTTTGACTCCTACGCTTCATCTTTTTAATATCTTTCGTGAGTATGATGGAAAGGAAAATTGTGCCGAAGTGTTAGAAGAAGAATGCATTAAAATGTTTGGCACTAAATCTTTGAATGATGAGCATGATTGCAATGTTGTTAGTATGAATTCTTTGAATATCCATGATACTAATGATGATTGCACTAGTTATGATGAAAATGTCTCCTATAAACATGTCAATTTTTGTGGAGTGCATTGGGTTTGTAAGTACACACCAAATAGGGAAGATAGATATTGCAAGAGGCATAAGTACTTAGAAACTAAATTGTTGCAAGAAAGGCTAGATGATTGTGCTGAAGATTTAAATTTTCTTGGCCGTACTTGTATACTTTGAAATGAACAGGGTCATTTAGCTATCCGATGCAAATGGTTTCATGATCTAATCATGTCCAAAAATTTCGATGACTTGATTTCCCTTGCACATTATAATGTACTTAGTTTGCTTATGGGCTACGAAGAAATGAAACGTATAACTAGACATCTTCCAGAATTTGCCCGTTATAAACTTCTTGGTTTTGATCTAGAGGAAATTTATATGTATTGTGCGGTGAATTGTATCGAAAATCCTTATATTGCCAATCACATAAAGAAAAGAAAACAAATAGAAGATGAAGAGAATACTAATGAAAGGGAAGAGACTTCCCAATACCCTCCTATTATTTCTTATGATGAATCAGGTAACGAGGAGGAGCCTCCTATTCGACCAATCTCATTAATAAGGAGCTCCAAAAAGAGGATTGAACCCACACATGATGTGGTGAGGAAGAAGAAAAGAAAAAGGAAGAGAGGTAAAAAGATAACTCCCCCAAATAATGCTGCTCGGATTACTATTGTGCCTCATGAAAATATAATTGTGAAAGATAATATACTTCTTATGATCTTGAAAATCTTTTTGGCACTTGCTTGGAAGAATATGATAATTGCTATACTATTGGTGCTATCCATACTATTAATGATGAGAGTGATTATGCTTATGATATGAAAAGGCCCAATCTTGGGGATGCTATGTTTGATGAAGATGATGTTTTTGAGAATATATTTGCTGCAATTAATGTTTGTCCCAAGCTTGGGGATGCTACGTTTAATGAAGATGATATTTTTAGTCTCCCAAGTTTTGATATGCAAATTTATGATGATGATAGCATGCCTCCTACCTATGATGATTATTGTGATGATACTTATGCTATAAAAAGTAGTGATTATATCTATAAAACTTGTCATGATTATGGTTACCCTTTTTCTGAACATTACTCTTTTAATGTGGAAACAATTTATAGTATTCGAGTTTCTTATGATACTCCCACTATTATTCATGAGAAGAATTTTTCTTGTGTGGAGAGTAATAAGATTCCTATGATTGTAGATCATGAAAATAATTCTTTATGTGATAGTTATATTGTTGAATTCATTCATGATGCTACTGAAAATTATTATGAGGGAGGAACATATGCTTGTATGAACTGCAATAATATCAAGTTTCCTCTTTATGTGTTGAAAATCTTGAAGTTATGCTTGTTTTGCCTTCCTATGCTAGTTGATTATTTCTCCCATAAGTTGTTTTTTCAAAAAATACCTATGCGTAGGAAGTGGGTTAGACTTAAATGTGTTAGTCATATTCTTCATCATGCTCTCTTTATGTTACAATTCTTATCTTTTATATGAGCATCATTGAAATCATCATGCCGAGCTAGGGGCGTTAAACGATAGCGCTTGTTGGGAGGCAACCCAATTTCATTTTTGTTCCCTGCTTTTTGCTCCTGTTTAGTAATAAATAATTTATCTAGCCTCTGTTATGATTGAGTTTTTATGTTTTAATTAGTGTTTGTGCCAAGTAGAACCGTTGGGAAGACTTGGGGAAATTCTTGTTGATCTTGCTGTAAAAAACAGAAACTTTAGCGCTCACGAGAATTGCTGCCATTTTTATTTGGAAAGTGATATTTAGTTAATTCTTGTTGCAGACGATTAATAGATAAATTCCTCATGTCCAGCAATTTATTTGAGAATTTTATGAGTTCCAGAAGTATACGTTTGATCCCGATTACTACAGACTGTTCTGTTTTTGACAGATTCTGTTTTTCGTGTGTTGTTTTCTTATTTTAATGAATCTATGGCTAGTAAAATAGTTTATAAAACCATAGAGAAGTTGTAATAAAGTAGATATTACACCAATATAAATAAAGAATGAGTTCATTAAAGTACCCTAAGTGGTGATTTGTTTTCTTTCGCTAACAGAGTTTATGAGTTTTCTGTTATGTTTTGTGTTGTGAAGTTGTCAAGTTTTGGGTAAAGATTCGATGGACTATGGAATAAGGAGTGGCAATAGCCTAAGCTTGGGGATTCCCAAGGCACCCCAAGGTAATATTCAAGGACAACCTAGAGCCTAAGCTTGGGGATGCCCCGGAAGGCATCCCCTCTTTCGTCTTCGTTCATCGGTAACTTAACTTGGAGCTATATTTTTATTTACCACATGATATGTGTTTTGCTTGGGGCGTCACTTTATTTTATTTAGTTTTGCTTGCTGTTTGAATAAAATACCAAGATCTGAAATTATTGAATGTTAGAGATTCTTCATATAGTTGCATAATCATTCGACTACTCATTGATCTTCACTTATATCTTTCGGAGTAGTTTGTCATTTGCTCTAGTGCTTCACTTATATCTTTTTAGAGCACGGTGGTGGTTTTATTTTGTAGAAATAGATGTTCTCTCATGCTTCACTTATATTATTTTGAGAGTCTTTATAACAGCATGGTAATTTGCTTTGGTTATGAATTTAGTCCTAATATGATGGGCATCCAAGAGGGATGTAATAAAAACTTTCATATAAAGTGTATTGAATACTATGAGAAGTTTGATACTTGATAATTATTTTGAGATATGGAGATGGTGATATTAGAGTCATGCTAGTGAGTAGTTGTGAATTTGAGAGATACTTGTGTTAAAGTTTGTGATTCCCGTAGCATGCACGTATGGTGAACCGTTATGTGACGAAGTCGGAGCATGATTTGTTTATTGATTGTCCTCCTTATGAGTAGCGGTCGGGGACGAGCGATGGTCTTTTCCTACCAATCTATCCCCCTAGGAGCATGCGCGTAGTACTTTGTTTCGATAACTAATAGATTTTTGCAATAAGTATGTGAGTTCTTTATGACTAATGTTGAGTCCATGGATTATACGCACTCTCACCCTTCCACCATTGCTAGCCTCTCTAGTACCGTGCAACTTTCGCCGGTACCATAAACCCACCATATACCTTCCTCAAAACAGCCACCATACCTACCTATTATGGCATTTCCATAGCCATTCTGAGATATATTGACATGCAACTTTCCACTGTTCCGTTTATTATGACATGCTCCATCATTGTCATATTGCTTTGCATGATCATGTAGTTGACATCGTATTTGTGGCAAAGCCACCATTCATAATTCTTCCATACATGTCACTCATGAATCATTGCACATCCCGGTTCACCGCCGGAGGCATTCATATAGAGCCATATCTTGTTCTAAGTATCGAGTTGTAAGTAAATAAAAGTGTGATGATCATCATTATTAGAGCATTGTCCCAGTGAGGAAAGGATGATGGAGACTATGATTCCCCCATAAGTCGGGATGAGACTCTGGATGAAAATAAAAAAAGAGAAAAAAAGAGGCCATAAAAAAGAGAAAAGGCCCAAAAAAAGAGGCCATAAAAAAGAGAAAAGGCCTAAATAAAAAAATGAGAGAAAAAGAGAGAAGGGGCAATGCTACTATCCTTTTACCACACTTGTGCTTCAAAGTAGCACCATGATCTTCATGATAGAGAGTCTCCTATGTTGTCACTTTTATATACTAGTGGGAATCTTTCATTATAGAACTGGGCTTGTATATTCCAATGATGGGCTTCCTCAAAATGCCCTAGGTCTTCGTGAGCAAGCGAGTTGGATGCACACCCACTTAGTTTCTTTTTGAGCTTTCATATACTTATAGCTCTAGTGCATCCATTGCATGGCAATCCCTACTCACTCACATTGATATCTATTGATGGGCATCTCCATAGCTCATTGATACGCCTAGTTGATGTGAGACTATCTTCTCCCTTTTTGTCTTCCCCACAACCACCATTCTATTCCACCTATAGTGCTATGTCCATGGCTCACGCTCATGTATTGCGTGAAGATTGAAAAAGTTTGAGAACATCAAAAGTATGAAACAATTGCTTGGCTTGTCATCGGGGTTGTGCATGATTTAAATATTTTGTGTGGTGAAGATGGAGCATAGCCAGACTATATGATTTTGTAGGGATAGCCTTCTTTGGCCATGTTATTTTGAGAAGACATGATTTCTTAGTTAGTATGCTTGAAGTATTATTATTTCTATGTCAATATTAAACTTTTGTCTTGAATCTTATGGATCTGAATATTCTTGCTACAATGAAGAGAATTACATGGATAAATATGTTAGGTAGCATACCACATAAAAAATTCTGTTTTCATCATTTACCTACTCAAGGACGAGTAGGAATTAAGCTTGGGGATGCTGATACGTCTCCAACCTATCTATAATTTTTTTTGTTCCATGCTATTATATTATCAACCTTGGATGTTTTATATGCTATTGTATATGGATTTTGGGACTAACCTATTAACCCAGAGCCCAGTGCCAGTTTCTGTTTTTTCCTTGTTTTAGAATATCGCAGAAAAGGAAAATCAAACGGAGTCCAATTGACCTGAAACTTCACGGAACTTATTTTTGGATCTGAATAAGCTCGGAAGACTTGGAGTGCACGTCAAGGGATCAACGAGGAGGCCACGAGGCAGGGGGGCGCGCCCACCCCCCTGGGCACGCCCTCCACCCGTGTGGGCCCCTCGTGGCCTCCGCTGACCTACTTCGTGCGCCTTTATATACTCATATTCCCCGAAAACATCCAGGAGCACCACGAAACCCTATTTCCACCGCCGCAACCTTCTGTACCGATCCCATCTTGGGGCCTTTTCCGGTGCTCCGTGATACGTCCATTTTGCATCATGCTTTTATATTGATATTTATTGCATTATGGGCTGTTATTACACCATTATGTCACAATACTTATGCCTATTCTCTCCTATTTTACAAGGTTTACATAAAGAGGGAGAATGCTGACAGCGGGTATTCTGGGCTGGAAAAGGAGCAAATATTAGAGACCTATTTTGCACAGCTCCAAAAGTCCTGAAACTTCACGAAAGTCAATTTCAGAATATACAATAAATATTGAGCGCAAGAAGTTCACCAGGTGGGCCACACCCTGCCCATGAGGGTGGGGGGCGCGCCCCCTACCTCGTGGGCCCCCTGGTGGCCCTCCGATGGCCATCTTCTGCTATATGGAGTCTTTCGATGAGGAAAAAATCATAAGCCATCTCCCCGGAGGAGACTACCCCGCCACGAGGCGGAACCTTGGCGGAACCAATCTAGGGCTCTGGTGGCGCTATTCTGCAGGGGAAACTTCCCTCCGGGAGGGGGAAATCATCGCCATCGTCATCACCAACACTCCTCTCATCGGGAGAGGGCAATCTCCATCAACATCTTCACCAGCACCATCTCCTCTCAAAACCCTAGTTCATCTCTTGTATCCAATTCTTGTCTCCAAGTCCGGGATTGGTACCTGTGGGTTGCCAGTAGTGTTAATTACTCCTTGTAGTTGATGCTAGTTGGTTTATTTGGTGGAAGATCATATGTTCAGATCCTATATGCATATTAATACCACTCTGATTATGAACATGAATATGCTTTGTGAGTAGTTACGTTTGTTCCTGAGGACATGGGAGAAGTCTTGCTATTAGTGTCTGTCAATTTGGTATTCGTTCGATATTTTGATGAGATGTATGTTGTCTCTCCTATAGTGGTGTTATGTGAACGTCGACTACATGACACTTCACCATTATTTGGGCCTAGAGGAAGGCATTGGGAAGTAATAAGTAGATGATGGGTTGCTAGAGTGACAGAAGCTTAAACCCTAGTTTATGCGTTGCTTCGTAAGGGGCTGATTTGGATCCATATGTTTCATGCTATGGTTAGGTTTACCTTAATACTTTTGTTGTAGTTGCGGATGCTTGCAATAGAGGTTAATCATAAGTGGGATGCTTGTCCAAGTAAGGGCAGTACCGAAGCATCGGTCTACCCACATACCAAATTATCAAAGTACCGAACGCGAATCATATGAATGTGACGAAAACTAGCTTGACGATATTCCCATCCTCGGGAGCGCTTTTCTCTATATAAGAGTTTGTCCAGGCTTGTCCTTTGCTACAAAAAGGATTGGGCCACCTTGCTGCATTTTATTTACTTTTGTTACTTGTTACTCGTTACAGATTATCCAATCACAAAACTATCTGTTACCTATAATTTCAGTGCTTGCAGAGAATACCTTGCTAAAAACCGCTTATCATTTCTTTCTGCTCCTCGTTGGGTTCGACACTCTTACTTATCGAAAGGACCTACGATAGATCCCCTATACTTGCTGATAAGAAATTAAATGTTAATACTTAAGATATACCTTTTGAAATTATGTGTGATGCTAGTGATTATGATGTAGGTGCTGTTCTAGGTCAAAGAGTGATAAGAAATTAAATGTTATTCAATATGCTAGTAAAAACTCTAGACAATGCTCAAAGAATTATGCTACTACTGAAAAAGAATTCTGTAGCAGTTGTATTTGCTTGTGATAAGTTTGGACCTTATATTGTGGATTCTAAAGTAACTATTCACATGGATCATGCTGCTATTAAATATCTTATGTAAAAGAAAGATGCTAAACCTAGACTTATTATGTGGGTTCTCTTGCTACAAGAATTTGATTTGCATATTATTGATAGAAAGGGAGCTGAGAACCCCGTTGCAAATAACTTGTATAGGTTAGAAAATGTTCTTGATGACCCACTACCTACCGATGATAGCTTTCCTGATGAACAATTAAATATCATAAACACTTCTCATACTGCTCCATGGTATGTTGATTATGTTAATTACATTGTTGCTAAATTTATACCACCTAGTTTCACATACCAGCAAAAGAAAAGGTTTTTCTATGATTTAAGACATTACTTTTGGGATGACCCACATCTCTATAAAGAAGGAGTACATGGTGTTATTAGACGTTGTGTACCTGAGCATTAATAGGAACAGATCCTACGCAAGTGTCATTCCAAGGCTTATGGAGGACACCATGCTGGAGACAGAACTGCACACAAGGTATTGCAATCTAGTTTTTATTGGCCTACTCTCTTCAAGGATGCCCGTAAGTTTGTATTATCTTGTGATGAATGTGAAAGAATTGGTAATATTAGTAGACGTCAAGAAATGCCTATGAACTACTCACTCGTTATTGAACCATTTGATGTTTGGGGCTTTGACTATATGGGACCCTTTCATGCCTCTAATGGTTATACACATATTTTAGTTGCTGTTGATTACATTACTAAGTGGGTAGAAGCTATTCCAACTAGTAGTGCTGATCATAACACTTCTATTAAAATGCTTAAAGAAGTTATTTTTCCAAGATTCGGAGTCCCTAGATATTTAATGACTGATGGTGGTTCACACTTTATTCATGGTGCTTTCCATAAAATGCTTGCTAAGTATGATGTTAATCATAGAATTGCATCTCCTTATCACCCTCAGTCTAGTGGTCAAGTAGAACTGAGTAATAGAGAACTCAAATTAATTTTGCAAAAGACTGTTAATAGATCTAGAAAGAATTGGTCCAAGAAACTTGATGATGCATTATGGGCCTATAGAACAGCATATAAAAATCCTATGGGTATGTCTCCGTATAAAATGGTTTATGGAAAAGCATGTCACTTACCTCTCGAACTAGAACATAAGGCATATTGGGATATTAAAGAGCTCAATTATGATTTCAACTTGCCGGTGAGAAGAGGTTATTTAAAATTAGCTCACTTGATGAATGGAGAACCCAAGCCTACGAAAATGCCAAGTTGTTTAAAGAAAAAGTTAAAAAATGGCATGATAAAAGGATACAAAAGCGTGAGTTTAATGTAGGTGATTATGTATTGCTATACAACTCTCGTTTAAGATTTTTTGCAGGAAAACTTCTCTCTAAATGGGAAGGTCCTTACGTTATCGAGGAGGTCTATCGTTCCGGTGCCATAAAAATCAACAACTTCGAAGGCACAAATCCGAAGGTGGTGAACGGTGAAAGAATCAAACATTATATCTCAGGTCATCCCATAAATGTTGAAACCAATGTTATTGAAACCGTAACCCGGGAGGAATATATAGGGGACACTTTCCGGAACATTTCAGACTCCGAAAAGGAATAGGTATGTGGTACGGTAAGTAAACCGACTCCAAAACAGTTTTTAAGGCAATATTTCTCCGTTTTGGAATATTTAGCAAAATAAAAAAATAAGTAGCAGTCCGGGAAGGAAACGAGGCCTCCACGAGGGTGGAGGGCGCGCCCCCTACCTCGTGGGCACCTCATGCGTTTTCCGAACTCCGTTTTCTTACACGACACATATATTGGTCGGTAAAAATTCATTATATAACCTCCCGAAGGTTTTGACTCCCGTATCATGCAATTATCCTTTGTTTGTGTTTCGAGCTGTTGCTGCTGCAGATTAGAGCAAGATGTCTTCGCAAGAGTCAGTCGGGGAGAGCTGGGTGTCTCATCCGGCACCGAGATCAATGACAAACAACAATGTTGATCTCTTCGGGCCAGCAACGGAGGAAGATATGGAGGCTGAATTGAAGAGGATAGATGCCATGGAAGAGGATCAAGAAGTCACTTCCCGCTTCCGAGCTGGATTCACAATGGGAGAACTGCAGAGCTCGGCTGTTCCAAACTCGGTTATCTCTTCCAATGTTAGATTTCTTTCTTATGAGAATATGAAAAGGAGTGTCACTGGTTCTCCCGCAGCTATGCAGCACCCTTGGGTGCAGGGAGCTTTGGCTGTTACAGGAAAAATCCGAAAGGAAATAATGGACCTCAAGCAGCAAGTCAATAAGCTCGAGGAGGAGAATCGTATCCTGAGGGGCATCATCGCCAAGAATATCACATCACCATCCCCGAAAAGAGAGACATAATCACATGGGTATGGGCACACCCTTGGAAACTGCCAAGCTTGGGGGAGTGCCCCGGTATCGTATCACCATCACTTTTATCTTTACCGTTTTTCTTAGTTCGATCCTTTCGGTAATATCTTGATCTAGTAGAATAAAGTTTATGGCATGATCTAGTTGTGAGTTTTGCTTTATGATCCTTCTATGTAATTGAGTCCGTGAGCTATATATAATAAAGATTAGTGTTGAGTTAAGGGCTTGATTATTTTTCCATGATCTTAAGTGAATAAAAGAAAAAAAGAAAAGAGAAAGAAATAAAAAGAAACAAAGAGATCATATGGATCTTTATGGAGAGTAATGAGCTCACATAGAAAAAGTATGATGAATAAAAGTTGTTGAGGGTTGAAAAACATAGTTTTGGTCATCGCTGCAATTAATAGGAAGTAATAAAGAAAGAGAGGTCTTCACATATAAATATACTATCTTGGACATCTTTTATGATTGTGAGCACTCATTAAAATATGGCATGCTAAAGAGTTGACGTTGGACAAGGAAGACAACATAATGGGTTATGTTTTCTTACATCTGAGATAAATTATATTGTCATGGATCATCCAACATGGTTGAGCTTGCCTTCCCCCCTCATGCTAGCCAAATTCATCGCACCAAGTAGAGATACTACTTGTTCTTCCAAATACCCTTAAACCAGTTTTGCCATGAGAGTCCACCAACCTACCTATGGATTGAGTAAGATCCTCCAAGTAAGTTGTCATCGGTGCAAGCAATAAAAATTGCTCTCTAAATATGTATGACTTATTAGTGTGGGAGAAAATAAGCTTTATACGATCGTGTGATATGGAAGAAATAAAAGCGACACACTGCATAATAAAGGTCCATATCACAAGTGGAAATATAAAGTGACATTCTTTCGCATTAAGATTTTGTGCATCCAACCATAAAAGCGCATGACAACCTCTGCTTCCCTCTGCGAAGGGCCTATCTTTTACTTTTATCTCCCACCTTACATAAGAGTCATGGTGATCTTCACCCTTCCTTTTTACATTTTATCTTTTGGCAAGCACAATATGTTGGAAAGATCCTGGTATATATGGCTAATTGGATGTGAGTTTTCATGAACTATTATTGTTGACATTACCCTTGAGGTAAAAGGTTGGGAGGCAAAACTATAAGCCCTTATTTTTCTCTGTGTCCGATTAAAACTCCATACCCATAAGTATTGTGTGAGTGTTAGCAATTGTGAAAGAATATATGATAGTTGAGTATGTGGACTTGCTGAAAAGTTCTTATATATTGACTCTTTCCTATGTTATGATAAATTGCAATTGCTCTAATGACTGAGATTATAGTTTGTTAGTTTTCAATGAAGTTTATGATTCATACTTGAAATTGTGATTGAATTATTACTCTAGCATAAGAAATCATATGAAAAGAATTATATAAGTTGTTGTTCTAAGAATGATCATGATGCCCTCATGTCCGTATTTTACTTTTATCGACACCTCTATCTCTAAACATGTGGACATATTTTTCGATTCGGCTTTCGCTTGAGGACAAGCGAGGTCTAAGCTTGGGGGAGTTGATACGTCCATTTTGCATCATGCTTTTATATCGATATTTGTTGCATTATGGGCTGTTATTACACATTATGTCACAATACTTATGCCTATTCTCTCTTATTTTACAAGGTCTACATAAAGAGGGAGAATGCCGGCAGCTGGGATTCTGGGCTGGAGAAGGAGCAAATATTAGAGACCTATTCTGCACAGCTCCAAAA
>NC_053023.1:50440743-50484257 GCF_003073215.2 Triticum urartu
TGCTCGCTCTTTTGCTATGCCTATGCTGCGATACCTACCACTTGCTTATCATGCCTCCCATATTGTTAAGCCAAGCCTCTAACCCACCTTATCCTAGCAAACCGTTGTTTGGCTATGTTACCGCTTTGCTCAGCCCCTCTTATAGCGTTGTTAGTTGCAGGTGAAGATTGGAGCTTGTTCCATGTTGGAACATGGATATTTTGTTGGGATATCACAATATCTCTTATTTAATTAATGCATCTATATACTTGGTAAAGGGTGGAAGGCTCGGCCTTATGCCTGGTGTTTTGTTCCACTCTTGCCGCCCTAGTTTCCGTCATATCGGTGTTATGTTCCCGGATTTTGCATTCCTTACGCGGTTGGGTTATAACGGGAACCCCTTGACAGTTCGCCTTCCATAAAACTCCTCCAGCAAGGCCCAACATTGGTTTTACCATTTGCCACCTCGCCTTTTTCTTTCCCTTGAGTCGGCCGGCTCAAGGGTCATCTTTATTTTAACCCCCCCGGGCCAGTGCTTCTCTAAGTGTTGGTCCAACTGAGCGATGTCCGAGGCTACCAGGGGCAACTCTGGGCTGGCTTACCCGACGTCTTGCTCATCCGGTGTGCCCTGAGAACGAGATATGTGCAGCCCCTATCGGGATTTGTCGGCACATCTGGGTGGCTTTGCTGGTCTTGTTTTACCATTGTCGAAATGTCTTGTAACCGGGATTCCGAGCCTGATCGGGTCTTCCCGCTAGAAGGAATATCCTTCGTTGACCGTGAGAGCTCGTGATGGGCTAAGTTGGGACACCCCTGCAGGGATTTGAACTTTCGAAAGCCGTGCCCGCGGTTATGGGCAGATGGGAATTTGTTAACGTCCGGTTGTAGAAAACCTGAAGTTGACCTTAATTAAAATGGATTAACCGTGTGTGTAACCATGATGGTCTCTTTTCGGCGGAGTTCGGGAAGAGAACACGGTGTTGGAGTTATGCTTGATGTAGGTTGTTCTAGGATCACTTCTTGATCATACTTTTATCGACCGCGCTTTGCCTTCTCTTCTCGCGCTCATTTGCGTATGTTAGCCACCATATATGCTAGTCGCTTGCTGCAGCTCCACCTCATACCTTTCACTTTACCCATAAGCTTAAATAGTCTTGATCGCGAGGGTGCGACATTGCTGAGTCCCTGTGGCTCACGGTTACTTCCAAAACCAGTTTGCAGGTGCCGATGTAACCGAGCAGGTGACGCAACCAAGCTCAAGGATGAGCTCGATGAAGATCTTGTCCTTTGTGTTGTTTCGTGCTAGTTGATCAGTAGTGGAGCCCAGTCGGGACGATCGGGGATCTGTGTAGCATTTGGGGTAGTCTTCTTTTATTTTGGCTCCGTAGTCGGGCCTTGATTGTATTTGGATGATGTAATGCTTTATTCATGTAATTGTGTGAAGTGGCAATTGTAAGCCAACTATATATCTCTTTCCCTTATGTATTACATGGGTTGTGTGAAGATTACCTCACTTGCGACATTGCTTTCGATGCGGTTATGCCTCTAAGTCGTGCTTCGACACGTGGGTGATATAGCCGCATTGAGGGCGTTACAAGTTGGTATCAGAGCATATCCCCGACCTTAGGAGCCCCGACTGCTTGATCGAATTAGCGGATGAGTTGAGTCTAGAAAAATGTTTTGAGTCATTAGGAATTATATATCGGAGAGTTTAGGAATTCTTTTTACTCCCCAGTCCCTTCATCGCTCTGTTAAGGCTTCCTGACGTAGAGTTTTGACTCTTCTCTTCTCAAATTTCACTAACAAATTTTAGGATCATGCGGGTATCTTGGAATCGTTTCGATCGATTTGTGACGAGAACATTATTCTTGGTGACTCCTGACATTTAGGGGTTGTGGCAGTGTCCCGGGGAGTTGAGCTCCGAGGTGTTGTCGTCACAATTTTATCGTTGCAGTTCTGGAATACCTGAGTTTAGTTTCGCCGACATCGAAAATCTCTTTTATGCAGTTGTTGGTGAGATAACCTCGACGCCACCCAGTACTGGGGCGGGAGTTCGGGAGTATTGCCATAACTCGTATAATGGATGCTTTTCGAAGGTTGAGGTAGACGTTTTCTGAAGGTTTCTTGGTTATGTGTTGAAGGATGGATACAGCTGGATGTAGGATTTGCTAGTTTTGGGTGAGATATTATGCTTCCCCTGTATCCCCAACACCTGATTTGCATAACCAGAAAATTTCGGGAGTTTATAAGTGGGAATTCAAGTAGCTCTTAGGGTATCTTTCCGATAGATGTATGATATGAAATTGGGGTTCGACGTCTAGTGGTCCGCCTATCCACGGTTGGTTTTACAGTGGTCTCGTTGTGTCTTAAAGAGTCCTTGGCTATGCCGACTCGGGGACGCTTCGTATGTCATGTGCACTGCCTTGTACATGATGGTGCTGTACGATCGAGCCCGTGTAGGCCCCACCACGAAAACTTCGGACGAAATCTCTATTATATGTTTTCTCTGGCTATTTTGAAAGCCAATCCTTTGTTTTGTTTTGAGTTGTGGTATTCGAGTTGCTTCGAAGTCAAATGTTGATACCATACCTTTCCTAAGTGGTGTTCTCATACTCCGATGTGAATACCAATCCTTCTTGATCATCAAGATTGTTTTTGTCAATCCCTTTTGACCAGCGTGCTTCTCTTCAAGTGGATATGATCATTTCAACATCTGCAAGATCAAGTATCAGTTTCTTCTGAACGGTGTTTGTTTCATCCGTCTCCAAATTGCCTTTGTTTTTCCTGCCCACCCACCCTTTTTCTTCAACGATTCAGATTTCTTATTCAAGTATCCTTTTATTGATGGGAAATCTCTCCATTCTTTCCGTCAATGTTCTTATCCGTTGATTCTCATGAAGATCCTAACGAAGCTTCAAGTTCATCATTCTCCATTCTTTTCTTCTCCGGTGGATTCAATTCAAGATTTTGTTGTTTCTTTATCCTTTCCTCGTTTCTAATTCCTTCTCATGCCGGTGCACCTTATATTCATTCTTTTCTCGCTATTCAATTATTCCGGAGTGCTCATGATATCTCGGAGATTCGTGTTTCCACTCTGCTTTCGTTCCAGCTTTTGCGAGGATGTTACCTCATTCAAGTCTTTTAATTCAACCGGTGCAATCTCTCTCTTTAAATCATTTCAACGGTGTTTCTCTTGAGTGGGCCCTAACCCACAGGTCTTTTCCCAGGATCTTAACTGACTCTTCTTTTTTTTCCCGGAGCTATCCTCAAATTCTTTCAAAGTTTGACGTAAGAATGATTTATCATCAGTCAAATGTCTTTCTCCAAGATCTTTCAAATTCTTTTCACCGTTGACTCAGCCTTTCCATTTTTCATTCCGGAGTATCTTAACAATTCACGGTGATGTTTCTTGTCGTCACTCTCAACATTTGAAGACCGAAGAAGAGCTTTACCTCCATATCTTATCCGCTCTCTCAGAGATTCGTGGTTCTAGTTCGAGGCCATCCTCTCATAATTGTTTTGATTGTGGCAATTCTTCTCATCTATCTGGAACAATTCAAGAGTCTTCTCAGTTTTTTTATCCGGAGTCCTTCAATTCAGGTTTATTCATTCTCAGTTTTCAGCTCTCGTTCCCCAAATCTCATCGGTGCATCATTCAATATTCTTTAATCAGCTCGTAATCTCTTCGTTCTCATGGATCTAAATCCTCACAAGTATCTTCGTTCATTTCATAATTCTTCCCGGTGTTTCTTTATCTTTACTTCGTTCATTTTTAGTTCTTACGGTGGTTTGATCAAGATTCTTCTTCCTTCGTTATCATATCCATTCTTTCGTTCTTTCAAATCCTACCGGTGGATCATTGAAGGCCTCTTCAAGTTTGCGATATATCTATCTTAAATCCTTTCTACGAGAATAAGTAGTATGCCAATTCCATTGCTTGTCATCAAATTTGAATTGGTGAAGGATAAGCATAATGTAATTCTTATTCTTGTTTCATCGAGTTTTAAAAAAAATCCGGAGTGGTTCATCATATCACATTCTCAGTTCAAGATGCTTATCTTTTCTTTTCCGGAGTTCCAAGTCTCCACTTTATCTCGTCGCAAAGCTTCATCTAATCATTGCTAGGTTTCAACCTTACTCTTTTCATCTTTCTTTTTGTTTGATCATTCTTTCATGACCGGAGTTCTTCATGAAGGTTCTACGTGATGGTTCATCAAGGATTTAATTCCTTCTCGAAGTGTTCATCAAGATTCTTTTCAGAGGAGCTCAAGCATTCTTCTTCTTGCTATCCGGAGTGCAATTCTTTCTTCCGTATCATTGGAGGTGGTATTATGTCATTCTTGATAACTGGAGTTCATGTTTCATGATTCACATGTTGTTAAGAATGAGGTATTTTAAATCCACCAATCTCTTCGTTGGAGTTATCTTGTGTCATGTTTCACCTATAGGATTGTTGCTAGTTATGGTGCTTATAAATGATCCATGTTCTTCATTTATCCTATCGGTGAGATAAGTTTCTCATCTCCTTGTTGTTATCAGTCCAATATATCGTTTCCGTGAGTGGCAGATTTTCACCTCTTGGTTTTGAGATGTTTTCCATAAGCCCACTACAAGCTTACTCTTTTCGTTGTTGGTTTTTCCAACAACTCCGTTCGACTCTTCTCCTAAGGATGCCTTTTCAAACTCTTTTGTGACAGAAGTTTGCTTTTCTTCTCCATTCTTTTATTTCAATGATCTAGCTTCTATTTCTCTCTTCGGAGGCATTGCGATGTTGTTCTTTTCACCCATCATCTCGTTTTGTCAAAGATCATGTTTTTTTCATGCTTATCCATTTAACTAGAGTGTTGTCCGAAGCTGTTCTCCCTTGTTCCTCTTTTCTAGCGGTGTGTTTTCAATTTCGTTCATCTCCGTTGTATTCTTTCTTTCAATTTGTTCAACTTTTCAAGGTTTCTTGGTTTCAATCGTTTGTCAAAGAAGCAACTTAGTTTTACCTCTTCTCTTTCTCTTCCGTTTTCCCTCCGGTGCCATTCTAGATCTCGGGACGAGATCCTCTCATAGTGGTGGAGTGTTGTGACGCCCCAAGGCCAGAGCTTCAGATGCCTTCCAGGGTTTCCGGGTTTTCGTCATGTGAGTTGTTGGTTTGTTGCATTCATCTTTGCATCATGTGCATTGCATCATGTCATAAATCTTTTTCATCTCAACTAAATAATTTGTGTGGATCTTCGATCCATTTAAATCAAGGGAAGGATGACTTCTCTTTATGATATATCCTCCCGATATTAGTGGAGCTATTATAAAATAATCCATTCTTATGGAATCACCTAAAACACACTTGCAAATTTCCCCATGCCTTTCTTATCTCGCTGCTTGACCTCGAACCTTGCCATTTATTCTTTCATCATTTTCCGGAGCTCTACCAAAATTCTCAACAGTTTTGGAAACTCCTAGAACCTAGTCCTAGTTCAAACCCATTTGAATTAAATTCAAATGAGTTTGAATTTACATCTTCCAATCTTGGCCTTTTCTATTTTCTCGGAACAAGCGTATTTTTGTGAGTTCGGGAAAATTACCCCCTTGTCCAAAATCTTTTCATAAACCTCTCTTTCTTTTCCTCTCTTTTTTGGTCTTTTCTGCTAAAGTAATATGAGAGAGAGAGTGGGGGGAAGTCAGCCCAGCTGGGCCTCCCAGCCATCTGCGCCTAGGCCCATTTGGCCCAAGGCCATCCCGCAGCCCACTGCTCTAACCCCAACCGATCGCTACCTCTTTCTCTCGATCCCCACTCCCTTCCCTCGTTCTCCTCCCTCGCGCCGCCACTCACGCATCGCCAAGGAGAGGGAGAGTGCTGCCTCACTCGATCCCTCTCCCTCTCATCCTCCCGATATCCTCTCTTCGAGCATCGGCCGCCTCCAGCAGCCTCCTCCCCTCACGTTCTTGCCTTGCCCCGCCATGAACGCCGCAAGACCTCACCGCTGCCTCCCCGCCTCCGGCCATGGCGCCCGCGTCGGTGAACTGACTTGCCCTACCGCGCTGGCGACCCGACCTGCCCTGCCGCGCTCTACTCCTTCCCCCGCGTCCCCGTCTCGCCGGAGCGCTCCACCACCATCGCCGCCTCCTTGCTCGGGAGAACAAAGGCTCAATTCTGAGCAGCACGAGCGCTCCGCTTTCTCCACCGAAGCTTTTCTGCTGCTGCGCCATCGCGTCCAAGTCCAGCAAGCCGTCGCCGCGCCTTCTAGCCTCCTCCCGCGTCCTGCATCGAGCCGCCCGGGCCGCGCATCGCCAGACGCCATCC
Organism: Triticum urartu; assembly: GCF_003073215.2. Taxonomy (NCBI): domain Eukaryota; kingdom Viridiplantae; phylum Streptophyta; class Magnoliopsida; order Poales; family Poaceae; genus Triticum; species Triticum urartu. The sequence goes on from NC_053023.1 coordinate 50,447,012, forward strand.
CTGCTGCCGGGGAACCTCGGTTCCACCCGTTCCCCGTCTCCGGCGCCACGCAAGGCCTCCCCCATGCCTCGCTAGCTGCTGCTGCGCCGCCACGTTCCTGTTCGACCCTCTGCATCCACCTCCAGCAGCTCTCCCTGCGACCTCCTCTTCGTCACCTCCTCGTGCCATACCTACCGACTCCGACCAGGAGCCCCGCCGCTCGCCGAACATGACATCCGCCTCCTGTTCGTGCTGCATCATCTCGTTCACGGGCACTTCTTTGCCACAAGTGCTCCTGACTGAGACCTCAAGTCATCTACCCGGAGCCCATGTCCGAAGACTACCGTGGACGTATGCCTGGTGTCACTTGGATCCGTCAAGATAGCCAAGACCGTTTCGGATTATGACAAGTACCACTACACCTGGAGATGTAACGAGTACCCCTACGGAAGACCCGAACGTCTATGAATCGCGTACGACTATAGCCGGTGTGCATTTTGTCAAGTCCGACTACGACAAACGACTACACGATGGGACGCCAAGTACCACTACACCCGGAGACCTCGAACCTGTCAAGTCCGACAACGATTGTGTACAACTACCGACGACGTGCATGTTGCCAAGTACCCTCTCCGGATCGTCATGTTCGACTACGGATAAACATGTACCACTACCATCGCCGAGATTGCGAGAACCTCTACCGTCGACCCTTGAGCATGAGAGAACGACTACTTCCACTACTTCCTCTACGCCGACTCGATACACTTCGAAAACGCACGCTTCAAAGGTATAACCCCGAGACGACGCCCGTGAACGCATGAATGCATGTTGGATGAGATGCACCATTTCTCTACACCGTGTCCGTATTGTCACTCGTTTTCCATGCCACTAACCCGTGGGACACCCGGAATCTGGGAGCGCCCCACCATTTTTTGCACGCATCCGCACACTTCTCCTTTGCACCGGTATCTCAATCGAGTTACCGGAACTGGAACGCTGCCGTGGCACCGTTTTCGTTATCGTTGCCGTGGCACCCTTTTTCCTTCCACCACGATGACAAATGCCTTATAATGCTCTTGTCAACTTTTAATAAAAATTGCATAAACTTGTTCATGTCATCCGCATCAAATTAAAATGTTTAAATTGTTGTTGCAATAAATTACTAATGCATACGGGGATTTACCAGATTTGTTATTTGTTATATCTGGCCCCATTTAAACTATTTATGGGTATAGTTTTGTTATCCTTCACCTCTTGGCATGTTAACCAACATTTAATATTGTTGAGTACTTAAACGGGAGAGAACTAAATAATTGATGTGGTGTTTTGTCAATATGCATCCCGATGCATATTGAGCTCCACTTAATTTGTATGATTGCTTGTGCACTTTGACATGCCATCTATCATTAAACCGGACATGCATCATACTTAGTTGTGCATCATGCCATGTTCATGTGTTGGTCGTCTACTATGTTGTGTGCTTCTTTCCGACGTTTCTTCTTCGGGTTGGGTCCGATAACGTTGCATTTGTGAGGATCCGTTCGACTACGTCCGTTTGTCTTCTTCTTGGACTCGTTCTTCTTCCTTGCGGGATCTCAGGCAAGATGACCGTACCCTCGAAATCACTTCTATCTTTGCTTGCTTAGTTGCTCGCTCTTTTGCTATGCCTATGCTGCGATACCTACCACTTGCTTATCATGCCTCCCATATTGTTAAGCCAAGCCTCTAACCCACCTTATCCTAGCAAACCGTTGTTTGGCTATGTTACCGCTTTGCTCAGCCCCTCTTATAGCGTTGTTAGTTGCAGGTGAAGATTGGAGCTTGTTCCATGTTGGAACATGGATATTTTGTTGGGATATCACAATATCTCTTATTTAATTAATGCATCTATATACTTGGTAAAGGGTGGAAGGCTCGGCCTTATGCCTGGTGTTTTGTTCCACTCTTGCCGCCCTAGTTTCCGTCATATCGGTGTTATGTTCCTGGATTTTGCGTTCCTTACGCGGTTGGGTTATAATGGGAACCCCTTGATAGTTCGCCTTGAATAAACTCCTCCAGCAAGGCCCAACATTGGTTTTACCATTTGCCACCTAGCCTTTTTCTTTCCCTTGAGTTGGCCGGCTCAAGGGTCATCTTTATTTTAACCCCCCCGGGCCAGTGCTTCTCTAAGTGTTGGTCCAACTGAGTGATGTCCGAGGCTACCAGGGGCAACTCTGGGCTGGCTTACCCGACGTCTTGCTCATCCGGTGTGCCCTGAGAACGAGATATGTGCAGCTCCTATCGGGATTTGTCGGCACATCTGGGTGGCTTTGCTGGTCTTGTTTTACCATTGTCGAAATGTCTTGTAACCGGGATTCCGAGTCTGATCGGGTCTTCCCGCTAGAAGGAATATCCTTCGTTGACCGTGAGAGCTTGTGATGGGCTAAGTTGGGACACCCCTGCAGGGATTTGAACTTTCGAAAGCCGTGCCCGCGGTTATGGGCAGATGGGAATTTGTTAACGTCCGGTTGTAGAAAACCTGAAGTTGACCTTAATTAAAATGCATCAACCGCGTGTGTAACCGTGATGGTCTCTTTCTGGCGGAGTCCGGGAAGTGAACACGGTGTTGGAGTTATGCTTGACGTAGGTTGTTCTAGGATCACTTCTTGATCATACTTTTATCGACCGCTTTGCCTTCTCTTCTCGCTCTCATTTGCATATGTTAGCCACCATATATGCTAGTCGCTTGCTGCAGCTCCACCTCATACCTTTTACCTTACCCATAAGCTTAAATAGTCTTGATCGCGAGGGTGCGAGATTGCTGAGTCCCTGTGGCTCACAGTTACTTCCAAAACCAGTTTGCAGGTGCCGATGAACCGTGCAGAGTGACGCAACCAAGCTCAGGAGGAGCTCGATGAAGATCTTGTCCTTTGTGTTGTTTCGTCTAGTTGATCAGTAGTGGAGCCCAGTCGGGACGATCGGGGATCTGTGTAGCATTTGGGGTAGTCTTCTTTTATTTTGGCTTCCGTAGTCGGACCTTGATTGTATTTGGATGATGTAATGCTTTATTCATGTAATTGTGTGAAGTGGCGATTGTAAGCCAACTATGTATCTTTCCCTTATGTATTACATGGGTTGTGTGAAGATTACCTCACTTGCGACATTGCTTTCAATGCGGTTATGCCTCTAAGGTCGTGCTTCGACACGTGGGAGATATAGCCGCGTCGAGGGCGTTACAAAACCCCTCTTTTCACCTCTGCTTGCAGGATCCTAAGACTGCCAAACACATCATTCTAGAATGCCCTTTTGTGCGCCGAGGTTGTGTGGTCAAAGGGTTACTTCAAAGCTTGGACAATCTTTCAAGGTCATACCTCTAAATCATTATCTACCAGTGAGGAACTATTGGTGTATGCAACTAGAGGGCCTAAACAAGAAGGAGAGGTCCACCTAGAAGGTTGCATGCATACATGCTCACGGCTTGAACGTCATGGAAACAACTTAATAACATGGCCTCAATCCAAATTTCTCCTCGCATGGTGATGTTTGTCACTAAATGATGATGGAAGGTGCTGAAAGTTGACTCGATCGACAAAATGCACTTGAAGATCTCTTCAAGCCACTTGATTACCAAGGCTTTTGCTTCTTTAGTGGTTGGTTGTGCACGTTTGATTTCTAGTTTTGCTTGGTTCTAAAACGTAGTTCCTTTTTATTATTATTTTATTTTTTTGTCTATAGGTAAGCTATATGTTAGTCAAGCTCATGCTTGGGTGATGCATCACTTGGCCCTTGAACCTCGCCTCGAGGTATTTTATCAACCCCTTCTTACCTTGAAAAGTAGGCTCGCCTTATGAGGATTGTTTTCTATATATATAAGAAATTGTTGGGTATCTCTTCCCAATTTTTTCCTGCTAGGATAAAAAATCTTATATTTTCCATATCCATATAACATTAATTGAGTCCTTGGGGTTCGAAAGTATGCCTCTTTTACTAGTCTCTTCGGAAACGAAAAACCTTGAACCAAGAAGAATTGCACCCATTTTGACAGCGACATAAAATGAAGGATCATTGTGTACTCCTCTTGTCGTGGATCGGGTCACACGATGTGATGCTTCTTTAGAAGATACACAATCCTCCCTAAAATGGATCTAGATTGTGTATGTGCCATATGCGCGAATTAGCTCGGAAACTGGCACTACAATATGTACCACCACCCGGGGGAAAACTATTGTTTCGAGTTAGGCGTAGATGCTTTCTCACCCCAACCATTCTCAAGCAAGATCACCTAAGAGAGAAAAAAACACTGGTGTGGTCAATGGAGCAGATGGAGAATGTGATAGAGATGAAATTAGCATGCTAGTAGCTATTTTCATTGATAAAGGAAGAGTATAATTACATAAGAATTGTACAAGAAGAAGGGGAAAAATGAAGGTGGGGTCACAATCAGATAGGTACTGATGGTGTGTACTCCCAGGCCACGGCCTATGTGTATGCAGTTTGATGGATCGATACATTCTAAGGATGACTCACTGATCTAGAGCTGCAAATCCTCCAATAGAGCCAATAATTCATGTGTCTTGCCATTGGATGTCGCCGACTTGCTATCCATGAGGGGTTTCCTGCAACCCATTTGTCCCCTCTGCTTATAGACTGCCCAACGCATGCATTGCAGACTGCCCTTTTCGCGTGCCAAGGTTGTGTGCTCAAAGGTTACTTCAAAGATAGGACAACCTTTTAATGTCATACCTCTAAACATTAATCTGCCACCGAAGGACAATTGGTGTATGTAAGAGCAACTCCAATGGGGCGACCCATTTCGTCCGCCCGCGTCCGTTTGGGTTGGCGCGGTCAAAAGTGGTGGGCCAAACGGACGCGCGTCCGTTTTTCGTCCGCGGGCGACCATTCCAGGCCCATATTTTGAGCCGGATTTGCGTCGGCGCGGACACGAGACGGACGCGCGCGCGCCTACTCCTCTCCCCGCCCGCCTGTCGGTGGCCAGCCACAACCATTTCCCCTTTTCAAAAACGCTCCCGCCAGCGCGCCCCCCGCCCCCCAGCGATGGAGGACGCCATCGACCTCGACCTCGACGCCGCCGCCAGCCTCGCCTCCCTCGCCTCGTCCGGCGCCGTCGCCCCCTCCGGGAAAGGCAAGCCTCGTGCCCCGCGCAAGACCGCGGCGACCAGCCGAAGAAGGCGCTGACGCCCGAACAGTGGGCAAGGGAGTCGGCCAAGAGGAAGGGCCGGAGGCACGCCGCGGACGCGAGGGATGAGGCCGCCGCACAGGCCGCCACCGCCGCCACGCAGCAGGAGTTCACCAACGCCCGCGTCGCCGCTGTAACGAGGGAGGCGCTTTACATGCTTGGGGTAAACCCTAGCCAACACCACCTCGTCCAAGTCGCCGTCGCCGCGGCCAGCACCGGCTCGTTGGCATTTCCTTGGATGGTGATGCCCGACTCACCCCGCGCATCGGCTTGCAACTCGGTCCCCGGCTTCCACGTCTACCCGTAGGCCTCCCGCCTCTCCGGGGAGTGCTCACCCGACGTGAGCGTGGTCGCGCCTTCCACACCCGCGCCGCGCCCATCGACCTCAACGCCACCCCGGTGGTCGGTGGCTCGTCCCGGGCGCGAGGAAACGCGCGCGACAGACGCCGGCCGGCGGTCTCCCGGACCCCGCGACCTGTTTGAGAAAATGTCGTCCACCGTCGACGAGGACTACATGCAACACCTCATCTTCGAGGGTGGTGCGCCGGCGCTGGCTACGATCCTGAGAGACGCAAAAGCCAGGACGGCCGGGGCGTTCCGCCGGCCGCTGGCTATGATCCCTATCAGGCGGCCTTCATGCGTGATCAGGTCGGCTCGACCTGGACGGCTTCCCCTCGACACGTTTCCCGGACGACTATGGGCTAGAGGACGAGTGCGACATCGAAGTGGAGCCTTTGTTCGAGGACGAGCTCGCCAACCAAACCGCCGGCTAAGCCGAAGCGCAAGAGCAAGCGCACGAAGGCGTACACAGCTGCCGAGGACAAGCTTCTTTGCGAGTGTTGGCGAGACATTGGACAAGACCCAAAGACGGGCGCCGAGCAAAAGCATTCACCTTTTGGACTCGTGTGCACCGCGAGTTTCATGAGCGCAAGAAGTTTCCACCCTACCAATTTGTGAGCACGCGCGGGTGGGTCTCCATTTCCAAGCGGTGGAGGGTGATCCAACAAGAGTGCAACAAGTTTTGTGCCACCCTTGAGAGCGTCAAGGCCCGCCCCGTGAGCGGCATCGGCGTGCAAGACATGGTATGATAGCAAGCAAGTCGGCCTCTTTTGTGCCATCAAGATCATTCTTTTACGTCTTCATTTGCTATCACTTGCCCATATGCTTGCATGGAAACATTTTGTAGGCATTTCAAGCTTTGGGGCATTCAGGTTCACACAATGGCAGTGCTTCAACCTCTCCATTGCTATCGTGTCATCAAGACCGAAGAGAAGTTCAAGGCACAATATGCCGCGCTCAAGGCACGTGGGGGGAAGGGCGGCCGTGGAGGATGTTGGGGAGGCGAGCCGGCACGACCGCGGGGGAAGACCAACTCCAAGAAGGGAGGACAGATGCGGCAACCCTTCGCAAGCGTGGACGGCATGATGAATAAGAAGGACTCAAGGAGGAAGAGAGCGCGGCGTTTCAAAGAAGAGCAAATGAGCGCTTTCATGGATCCAAAGGAGGGGCTTGACCTGAACGCCGAGAAGCAAGCCAAGATGTTGAGCTCGAGGCCGAGAAGCAAGCGAAGATGCTAGAGATCGAGGCCGCCAACGCCAAGACAAAGCGAAAGAAGTGGCTCTTGCAAGCATGATGACGGGGTGGAGATCATGAAGGTGGATCTCAACGCCTTGTCGCCAAGGAAAAGGCCGTGGTTCGAGAAGATGCAGGCCGACATGCTCAAGTTCTAGGACGACTGATCTATGGCGTCGAGGGCCATCTTTTTGTATGCCGGCAGGTGTGCGGCATGACCATGGGAGCCGCGGTGGCGTGGTCGAACTCCAAGTCCCACCATTTTTTGCGTGCTGGCATGTGTGCCGGCCGGCTGGCGAGCGAGTGCGCTAGCACCAACTGTGGTATTTTCTGAAGCCGGTATTGTATGCCGGTGCTGGCATGGTGCGTGCATGAGACATGGCCACTGGCGATCGGCTCGGGCCTTTTTTAATTCAAAATTTGAATGCGGACATGAAATGGGTCGGCGCGTTGGACGCATTGCCACCCAAATGCAAAACTGGGCGGACGCCGCGGGCGGGCGTCGACACAAACGGAGCCAAAAAGCGGACAAATGCACCGTCCGTTTGGGGTCGCCCCATTGAAGTTGCTCTAACTAAAGGTCCTAAACAACAAGGAGATGTCCACCTGGAATGTCGGATATATGCTCGCGGGTCGGATGCCATGGAAAGAACAAAATAATAGTTTTGAACCAAAACCGCTCCTCTTATAACCATGTTTTCACATGCATTGTTGATCAGGAAAGGTGCTGGCATCCGGCTAGACTAAATGCACTTGAGACCTCTTCAAGCCACCCGATCTCCCAGGCTTCATATTCTTCAATGGCTACATGCATGCCTTCGGTTCCGATACACATTTTAGCAGGGACAGCAAATGAAGACTATTGTGTACACGTCATGTTGTGGATCTAGTCTCATAGCGTAACCCACCTTTAGAAGATACACAATCTTCCTTGAACTGGATTTAGCTTGTGTATGGGCCATCTACATAGATTAACTTCAAATAGGCACTATAATATTTCATCTAGCCACACTATGCACCCCATTAGACGGGACAAAACAATTGTTTTGAGGTAGGCTTAGCCACTCTCTCACCTCGCCTTTCTCAAGCTAGAGCACATATAATGGTGTGGCTAGTGGACCGGAGGGAGAAGGTGATGGAGATGAGATTAGCATGCCATAAAGTGACGTAGTGTAGCTACGGTTGTAGGATTTAAGGATGTGTTTGCCATTTCCAATGACCCCGTTCGTCCCTCCTTTCTTCTTCCCCATTTTAGTGTTTTTATTTGTCTTTGCCTACACTGGTAGAAAAAAGGCCTGTTGTCCCGGTTCGTAAGGGCCTTTAGTCCCGATTCCTGAACCTGGACTAAAGGGTCGGTACTAATGCCCCGACCCTTTAGTCCCGGTTCAAACTAGAACCGGGACTAAAGGCCCTCCACGTGACCGGTCCACCTTTAGTGCTGGTTGGTAACACCAACCGGTACTAAAGGAAATTTTCTGATTTTTTTTTGAATTTTTTTTTCAAATTTCTGAATTATTTTAACCTCTAATCTCTAATCACCCCTCATCACTGCTCAATTTAATCTCTAATCACCGCTCATCATTCCAAATCATCTAACTTCCCGGACGGTCACCCATCCTCCCACTCCCCCAGCCTGAGCACGCTTAACTTCCGGGTTCTATTCTCCCTCGTTTCCAAGTCTGCACTCGTTGTTTTCCTGACAATAGTAAGATGTCAATCCTATTAACCCTCAGGAGTTTAGCTTGAGCATGAAGTCACACATTTCACTGTTTGAGTTTGAAACTATTGTTCTAAAAAACAATAATTTTTTAGTAACACTAATATTTCTTGAATAAGTAGTTTGACCATTGTTTGACCACAGTTTGACCATAGTTTGACCAGATTTGACCAAAATTCAAAAAAACTGAAATAATTATTTAATAACACTAATATTCTTGAATAATTATTTAGAAATTCTAATACTTATTGAATAAGTAGTTTGACCAGATTTCATGAAAATTAAAAAAAACTGAAATTTGAGGCATAACTTTTTTTCCTTTTGGAATTTGAGGATTCTACAAATTTGCAAACATGGCATAGGCGGTCTCCATCGGATGTAACTTTTCGAGTAGATGATTTCTCATATAAAAAACTTTTTAATCCGAGTTCGTATGCAAAAGTTATGCCCATTTTACAAATTCCAGAGAGATTTTGTAAATAAAGTCGAAATTCATATTTGTAAATTTCCCAACAACTAGACCACATATCACATGGGAAACTTATTTTATTTTATTTTATTGACATTTCCATCATTTTATTTTGTTTTTTCTAAAACTGAAAAAGCGGTCAGGGGGGAGAGTTTGAAAATTGGACCTTTAGTACCGGTTCGTGCCATGAACCGGTACTAATGCCTCAAAGCCCATTAGTCCCGGTTGGTGGCACCAACCGGTACTAATGGGCATCGCACCCTTTAGTCTCGGTTCGTGGCACGAACCGGGACTAATGCCTTAGCCGCACGTACCGGGATAAATGCACCCATTGGTCCCGGTTCTAGACTGAATCGGGACTAATGGGCTTACCCGGCCTGGACCAAAGCCCCCGTTTCTACTAGTGCTATGATTGTGCTTAATTTTTAAACAACTAACTATAAAATAAGCATAACACATTGTGGTTCATCAACTGCAAACTGAGTCTAAGTAGGCATCATCCCACCATTCCACTCTTTTTTGCGGGAAAAACTTCTGATCTATTAATCAAACATCACGATAGCACAAAGAACACGTAAAGTAACCAAAATTACATCCATGTTCGTAGACCACTTAGCGACGATTACAAGCACTGGAGTAAGACGGAGAAGCGCCGCCGTCATTGCCCCTCCCTCACTGGAGCTGGGAAACCTTAGTGTGGTAGACAGTCGTAAAGTCATCGTGCTAAAGCCCAAAAGGACCAGCGCACCAGAACGACAATCGTCACTGATGAAGAGAAGCGTAGACACGTGAACGCGGACGAACGAAGACAAACACCTACCGAATCCCATAAGACGTGCCGGAGACACACATCCACATGCCCTTCGATGACGCGAGATGCAGCGTCAAGGTGGGGGCTGGGCAGGGAGAATCTAATTACATCTTCAGGAAGGTGTCATGTGCCTTGCCTTTTTGAGCAAGACAAAAACCCTAAAAAGATTTGGAAAAACACCTAAAAATGAAGCATGGGTCCTCCCGCCGGGAAGGGGGAGAGATCCACCACACCTCCATTGCCCTAAAGGCATAGGAGACGAGGCAGATCGGCATCAGCGAATGTAGGAGGCGGGAAAACCCTAAACGCCTGAGAGTCTTTCTTTATTTCCACAGATCGTGCTGATACCTCACCATTCCTCTATGGTGAGACTTTATATAATTAAAAAAATATTTTTGTAATTTTTTTTATGATAGGCACACATAATGTATATACATGGTCTCCTGCTATGGAGGTTTAGAAGCACAGCCATGCATTGGAAATGTTGTTGAATTTACTCCTCGCAAACAAGAATATTAGTGATGGATTTGCAAAGAATTTCAACGGCGAAGATAAAAACGTCTCAACTCCTTTTTGTCAGCCGATGGCCAAAGTAGAAACAAGTTTCATCTGAGATGACCCTGGCGGGGACGTACGGCAGAATCGTCGCGTGGGCCCACCCAATCATTCCGGCTGTCTTCGGAGAGTTGGTTACGGCACGTCCACATCGCAGCGCGGCACGTGAGACGCCTCCTAATTAAACCAACCAAATCCCACCTTTCTTGCCAAGCAAGCACTCCAGCGGGTGAGGAGAGGGAGAGCTGTGTGCCGCATCCCGCCCGGAGGTCGCACGTGTGGCGTGGAGCGTATTTCCAGGAGAGATGCCCGAGTTTTTACACCCCACCGGGGCCCGACCCGCCCGGACGAGAGAGAGAGCGAGCGAGAGGGAATATGCCCTGCCCAGTCCCCACCATCCTTCCCCTTCCTTCTTCCGCATCGGCGCCATCGAACGGCGCACCACGTGCCGCCGCCGGCGGCTCGGCCTCACGGAGAGCGGTCGCCTGACGCGGGGCGGCGTGCGGAGCGACATCGAGCGCGGCGTACGGGGCGTGGCCCCTCCTCTCCGTACCCAAGGCCTTGTGCCTGGCACGGAGGCTGCCGAAGACGGTGTCGGCGGAGATGGGCGCGCTGCCGCGCCAGCACTTCGGCCGCGTCGGCTCGTTCGACGTCGAAGCTCCCGACGTCACCAGCTCTCCCCATCTGCTCCCCGCAGCCACCGTGAATTAAATTGGCTTCAGTTTCGTTGCGCGCTTGGTGTTTGAGATATTGCCTAGGCGAGATGCTGCGCTCCAGCTGTTCGTTGGATTTCCTTCTTGTCGCCATCTCTGCCGTCGATCGAGATCTCGTGGTACAACTTAGACGTTCCTGCTTAGCGCAATTGGTTGTACGAGCTTATGGTGCAGGGCTGATGAAGTTTTACCGGGCCTGGAGTGTTGAGACAATGATACTGCATGGTTGCTTGGTAGGTGTTTGTGCATTTTATCATGAGCTTGCTTGGAGTGGTTGCATTTGCGCATTTGATCGTCTTCACTTTTCCCGTTGATCTAGATTTAACTCCTTACTCCTTTCCATTGACGCCATCCAATTGTGCTCTCCCAACATTTACTGGGTGTTGTTCCAGTGGAGGGCTGGGATGGGTTTGAATAACTGGACACATTTGTTCTGAGTAGTTTTGGGAGGTGGGTGTGGTTGCTCTGCAATGTTGACACTGCCCTGCCCTAGGGACAAATTAGTCGATTCTTTGTTCACTGCACCCTGAGCAGGTGTTGCGGTAAATCCCCAAACCAGATAGTTCCAGGAGGAGGACTTTGTCCCTCATCTGCTGTAATCTGTAGAGATGTTTAACTGCTCTTTTGCTTCTACTATTTGTTGTCAGGTGTTGTCCAGGGAAGCTGCTGGGAGGGATTACGTGGGGTTCTCTTGCTCTTTTGGTTTAGTTGACAACCGGGTCTTCTTTTTTTAGTCAGACCCGTTTAGTGGGAACGAGCAGTATCAGTGGTTTTGGGCAATACAGATGTCAACAGGACATTGGTCAGAAAATTTAAATGATATCCAATTGGAAATCAGTCAAATGTCAAATAGACAGTCCCAGTATGTTTAGTATAAATTTGATCAAAATTTACAAAGTTTAACTTGACACAAATCTACTCCCTTCATTCGGAATTACTCGTCCAAGAAATGAATGTATCTAGATGTACTTTAGTTGTAAATACATTTATTTTTATGACAAATAATTTCAAACGGAAGAAGTAATACACAAAGTAAAAAGGATCGAAGAGAGTATCATGCTAAAATCGTTACAAACGCCCACCCCGACGGTGGACCTCCGGCAGATCAGGCTCACAGCAAAAACATCTTACGCCGAGAATAAAAATCATCACGAAGGTTGCACACCATGGCATCATAGGCCATCACTCCTCCTTGGAGCTGCCGGGGACACCACACCAGGTCAAACAAATCCTATCCAGACAGACATTTTAAACCGGCCTCAATGCCCAGACTAAGCGGCATCTTTTCATATCCAACCGAAATATGAGCAGGCTCGGGCGCGTCCGTCACGTCAGACACGGCCCATGCTTGCCACCTGACACCTATATATTATATATATATATATATATATTATATATATATATATATATATATATATATAGGGTCGCGCTATTCGTCACCCAGGGTGAGGAATTCTCACCCCAGTCCATCTCTCACGGCCACATCTCCAGTAGGTAAGAAAACAAAAGGACTTGAGGTAAACTTACAGCCAAAAGACAGAAATGTCTCTGTTCCGTAAAGCAAAGGGGATCAACGTAATATTACCTCATGCATGCCAGTAATTTACATCGTGCATGTCAGCAGCCTACATGGCGCACCAAAGTAGCAGTGTAGAAATAAAACGATGCTGCCGTAAACTTACAGAATAAGGAATGGAGGATTTGGTGACCTACAATGACGTGTTCATGTATTAATACCCCACTTGACTAGGGTGGAATACATTTATCTTATGAATTATTTTTTCGGTAAAAGTACCACTGGTAGTGTGTTCTTGTAATTTGTGTGTGTTTTCAGAATACTGTGCTAGGCTTGACAATAACTGTGATATTAAATGTATCTGAAAATACTCATGTTTACTTCTTGGTTTTAGATTTCTTCTCTGCGATTTACTCCAATGTATTGCACAACAGTTGTCTACTAGTTTATCTTGACGTGTGTTCACCTCATTAGCTCTAGATCACACACAAAAAGATTCCTGGGCATTGTTGCCAGACATAAGAATTACTAGAATGGTTCATTATTACAGCATGTCAGAACTACTTGAAAAGCACTTGGATTTCCCGACAAAACAAACTAGGTCTGTTTACAATGAAGAAAGGCGATGTGAATTTATCACACATATATCATAAAAACAAGAAAATTTAGTATGCTGCTAGACAAAGTAGCATCTAAAAAAAATCAATATTTATAGAGAAAAATATCTTTCTGTAGTAGAACAATCTCCTGTGAATCTTGAGATGGGCACTGGTCAACTTTTGGCCAAACTGAGACATTTTCATTTCAAATAAGATGTATTTCCATTTAGCCTTTGCACCATCCTCATCTGAATGACCAGACAGTTTCTGTAATGATTACCAAAAAAGTTCCAGTGCTTGGAAAATTGTCACATGTAGTCATATCATTGCAGCTACTCGTTAGATGCAAAATATAACCAAGGAAAACTGTAAGCTGAAAAGACGGACATCAGTTTCAAAGGTACTCTCCATAATCCATCAGCCACATATTACAAGGAACTACATAAATTTGACAAGGAACTAAAGGAGCACTTGTCCATGGCAGTGGTAAAAAAGCCCCAAGGAAGAGGAATTAATCGTGTTTGAATAGCAAAACCAAGAGAAATTTTATTTGTTGCAAAAAAGTAAATATTAAATGATGAGAAATTTTAATTTTTGTTAACATTTGCAGTGCATTTTTCTAACAAGTGGATTCTGTCATGATGGAATGGGGGCCATGACGATGATGTACCCCCTAGAAACATGCAAAGACAAAAGGCATTCTTAAAGATGATTGGCGATCTGCACAATGATATTATCAACAACTCCTTTGCTGGTTAGCTGCTCCTACCTAAGAATGCTGAAAGTAAAAAGAGTTCTGAGATCCAGCAATGATTTTACACCATCTAATTGGACCTAGCATCAGTCATGCACAAACCTTTCTTTGGCGTTATAATACTGGAAGATGCCAAGATGGTATTAGCATGTTCAGTATTCAGACCAGCGTTTGTAAATTTACCCCTGACTGTAAAAGCTTGTTATTACAGAGATAAACATGTGTACACATTTTTTGGACATTCAAGTCTATGCATGTCAGCACTTGAACAAGGATTGAATCACTGGAAGAAAACCTTGATATACATAAACTGTAGATTTCTGGGAAGTTGGCGCTGTCAAAATTGTACTGTAATATTTTCTTTCATCAAGTAATGGTGCAAGATAGCAGACAAGATAAATAAATCAAGAGAGATATGTGCAGCATTTCAACTATATACGAAATATTAAGCCGTTGTTTATACAGCTATGATAATCTATCCTAACCTGTATAGAAATTCTATGGAGTAGAATGCAGTAAGAAAATGTATATCTGTCTTTGAGTTCCTTCCTGATTGCAATACAGACAAGAAAAATGAAGCTGCTGCTAATTTTCATTACTAATTGATGAACCAATATATGTGCACTGAAAACAAGTCAAATTGGGCGTCTGTTCAAAGACCAAAAAATAAAATTCAACATCTACTCGGCGCCGCTGTGATACCCTCTGAACATATTTAACATAACAGATTAGTTATGCTAATAGCAATTTGGTTCTTCACGGGTTGGCTCATATTCAATTAGCTTGTTCAACAACTTCTTCACAGGTTGTTGAAGAGATTAGGAATAAACTCACCAGCGCGTAGTGGAGCAAGCAGCACGAGTTGCTCGCGGTCGAAGCAGCACCGCGAACACCCTAAACTATCCCCGCGGCCAGCAGACTGCCACAAGCCACTTTGCCCAACACCGAGGCCACACCCCGCACACCTCGCCAACATTGCCACCGAGCACCACGTCGTCACGCCCCACGATGGTCAGTCCCCGCTCACTAACCCGTCCATCCTTTCTGCCGACCACCATGCCATTGTGCCCACCAGCCGCTCACTTAGATGCCGGCCACCACGCCCAAGCCATTCGCCGTCGGAAACTGCATGCCCCCTGGTTTTTTAGGGAATCGGCCACCACAATTAGAATAGGAAATAATGAGGCGGAGAAAGGGGGCTATAGCTACCACGGACAGAAAGCATTTTTTGTAAATGTAAACTTACGTCGGCACCTAAGAGATTCTACCTCATGCGTGGAGTTATGCATGGTGGAACGTCGGAGGCACAACCCGTTGGTTGGATTACACCTAAGAGAAGTCTGACTTGGTCGTTAGTCCTCATCAAGATGAAGTACATGCACCACTAATCGATGCCAAGATTAAGGGGGCTATATAAAAAATGGGTAAATGACCATCATCTGCACAATCACCAAGATGAAGTACATGCACCCCTAATTGATGCCCCCGGATCATGATTTGAGTTGAACATATCGAGACCAAGAATCATGGCATGATAGCAAGCAAGGGAAAATAAACATCCAGTCATCCATCATGAAGAATTCCAGGGGTAACTCAAACCAACACTATAACAATTTTTAAAATCACAACCTAAAGAAGAGAAGGTTATTGTTTTGTATGACATGGAAAGCAGATCAATCGATGATTAAATTCACCTAACAGTAGTATACCTATGATCTGACAGAAATGCATCATGAAGCCAATAAAAATGAAGAAACTGAATTCACAAATGCAGATTTAGACCAAGATATTTCTATCAACCCTATGCGAAACATTAGATGGGGTTTGAAAAAATGGAATAATCTAGGTTTGCAACCATCAAATCAACAATTCTTGTTTGATGATTCTCCAATTATGTTATAAATTAAGCGATTAATAATACTCAAACAAGAAATGCTATTGTGGTACAGTAGCTGATTCCTGAATGAGAATAAACTTATACACAGAAATTAAGCGCTGAGTATGGGATTTCGAAAATACTTTGAGAATTAGAATGACAGAACTGCTATTGTGGTACAGTAGCTGATTCCTGAATGAGAATAAACTTATACACAGAGAAAATCTAAATCATAAATCTAGCTAGCAAGGAAAGATCTAAGATGGTCAGATAAGATGTAAATTGACTCCTGTCTTTATCACTTTACTAATGCAGTAATGGAGCTTCCTGCACAATACTTGTCCTACATAATATGCCAATTGATCTAAGCATTAGTAGCAAAATGACTAATAAGAACACACACGCATGCATGACGAGTTGACAACACCTACAGAGGGAGAGAGAGGAAGAGAGAAATCGAGAAAACCTGGGAATGGGTTGGTGCCATGTAGGAGACGGAGCCATGGATCCTGGGCATCTTAACGGAGCTTGCTGGAGTGTTGATAGTAGGTGGGGGGTCTCTTCTCGCGAGCCTCACTCCAATCGGAGCCATCCTGCTACCGTGCATGTAAAAAGGAAGGAGGGGGCAGAGTCCGGCGCAGCGCGACGAAGAGAGGCCAGGGCAGGAGCTTGTGGTCGGGGAATCGAAATGGAGGTCGAGCCATCGCCAGGGCGACGAAGGGAGCGAGGGATGGAGGTCGGTCGTGGGCTCATGGCGCGGCCGTCGGCCGAAGAGGTTGCCAAACGCCGCGAAACGCTGCTCGCCTCGACGCTGCTGCTCGCCACCGGCGTCGCACGCATCTGACTCCACCCGCGGCTGCCGTCGGCTCGCCGCCGAAACCACCCGCCGCTCGCCTCCGAGCCGCACGTCTGCTCCCAACAGTTCCAAAAACTGCGGAGAGTGGGTTAGCTAAACAGTTGCTAGGAAAGATAAATTACCTTGGCTGCCCCCGCAACAAAAAAACTTACCTTGACTGGCGGCAGGTTGCGTGCGAGTGCGAGTGGCTGGGTTGTTCGACCAGGGTGAAGAATAAGTAATTCTTCACCCTGGGTCATTAATAGAGTATATATGTCCCATCCGCTCGTCGGACCAAACCCTAGCTACTCCACTCCGCCATCCAAACTCATGTTCGGTGATATCTGGCTTTCTTTGGCATGGTGGGCAGCGGCGCTGACTCCGACCATCACTGGTAGAAAAAGGACCTATAGTCCCGGTTCGTAAGGGCCTTTAGTACCGGTTCTGGAACCGGGACTAAAGTGTCGGTACTAATACCTCCCCCTTTAGTCCCGGTTCAATCCAGAACTGGGACTAAAGGCCTCCACGTGGCAGTGCGCAGGAGCCCAGTCAGGAGACCCTTTGGTCCCGGTTGGTGGCACCAACCGGGACCAATAGCATCCACGCGTCAGCATTTCTGTGGCTGGGGTTTTTGTTTTTTTGTAAAGGGGGTGGGTGGGGGTTTTGGGGGGGTAATTTAGGTGTTTCATATATTGTGTTAGCTAGCTATAATTAATAGAGAGAAGTGTCCTCTCTTATGTCCGTGCTTGGTCGACGCTACGTACTATACATACGTATAGAGAGGACTAGACACGCTGGCTAGCTAGTAAGCAAACGAGGAAACAGAAGATCGTCATGAACATATATGCATACAGAGAGAAGTGATATCGACCACCTCTCCTTCTCCGAGAGATTGGTCGAACAACAAGTTCTCGTATATCTATCTGACACTACCGGCTACATATATACAATAATTATCTCTTACAAATATAATCATACGGACTCAGGGTCCACATAGAATTCTCCGTCTTCAGGGATCACGTGGTCAAGAAAGAATGCCGCCAATTCCTCTTGAATTGCTCGCATGCGAGCTGGTGCTAGGAGTTCATCCCGCTTCCGAAACATCTAATTTGAAAGAAGGGGGTCAATACATATATATATTGAATGAATGAAACTCAACACAAATGATAGTAATAAAATAAAATTGTGAATGTTGTTATTTACGTACTTCATATTGTTCGTTAGAGTATCCGCCCCGCTCACAGGTCGTGTGGTGGATGGACTCGCAGATGTAGTATCCACAGAAATCATTCCCTTGTTCCTGCCACAACCACTTTACAAGAAATAGAGGTCAATCAAACTGATAAGCAAGAATGCTAAATGGTATTGATGAAACTAGCGCTTGAATCACTAGGAGATGCGCGGAACATGCTACTATAGTACTTACTTTCGGGTGTCTAAATTCCAGCTCCTTCGGCAGTCCCGAAACTGTTTTGGTGAATTTTCTCCAAACCCTGCCGGACAAAGAAAACAATTACTTGATATCAGGAAATGAACAAAGTTGCTGATATGGTGGATAATGATCGATTTAACTTACTTCTGGAGTATTTGAGTCATGTCTGCATAGTCCTGGTGATCTTTTCGTTTAGAGTCTAAGACGGTTACTACTCCCTGCTCAAGCTTAGTCTCTAGGAGAATATAGTGGAAACTGCACACACATGCATAACTCATCAATTACATTACTATAACCTTGACTAATATATAAGGGAAACCGAATACGCACAAGACAGTAACACTCACCTGAAGTTGTAAGGAAAGAGTATTATATCTTTGTTTTGATTTATTACGAACGATCGTAGCAAGTTGGCCTCGGTAGCTGCGGCATGAAGTTTAACCTCGGTTGCATCTATGAGATATGTGTTAATGAACCCAATATCACCGACTTGTCTTTTATTCAATTCGGCGATCTTCAATCTGCATAATATAGTGAGGATGATTATAAATACATGCAATGAAAGAGCTAAGCTATATAGAGAAACTTAATGACAGAAGTAGTACTACTTACAGACAGTAGCAGGCGACCATTGTTTTATCGAGGGCCAATTGATTGAAAAACTGATAGAACTCCTCAAATGGAACAGGCAACAGATCAATTCCAACGAGGTCATGCTCCTTTTTAACTTTCACATACAAAGTACTCCTCCCCCCAGAGTCTCTGCAGATTTTCAAGTACCAATCATGCAATCTTCGCATCATCGTTGATAGAGATCTTTCATCTTTGACGAGAGGCTTCCCGTACTCGTATCTTTGTATCTGCACGTCCATGGGTTCATAATGTACTTCGTCGGGCAGGTAATCTGCAAGATTGCTATAACCGGGCACCATCCTCGGATCATTAGCGACGTTGTGGCTAGACACCTTGAGCGGGGGGCACGATTGCTTCGCTTGTTCGCCGAGCTGGGAAATTTGTTTCCCAGCTCGCCGTTCTTTCAGCCTTTGATCACTGACAGTACTTCCCGACCGCTCCGCTTCGGCAAATTCCTTTCCAATAATGCGGTCATAGTTTCCTTTCGGCGGATCAGACTTCGGTGGTTTTGTCAGGGCAGCCAGAGTGCGCTTCACTTTCATCCGATCTACCTTCTCCTCTGGAGGTGGATGTTTCTTTGCTTTCACCCCTTCAAAGAAGTTCCTCACTTCTTCTCGCGCGATCTCGGCGTTCTCCTCCAGGGTCCTCTCATATGGTAACTTCTCTGGAGTCTTCAGAGAAGGACCGAATCTGTATGTCCTCCCGCCTCTGGTTGTACTGCTAGACGCCGACCGAGCAGACGTAGCGGTTGTCTTCTTTACTTGCTTAAGAGGCGGAGGAGAAGGACTACGACGCGCCGGAGCAGCTGGAGCGGCGGCAGGTCTCTTCCGTCCTTGCTGACGAGGCGGAGAAGGAGGAGGCTGGCTGCTCGGGCGCGTCGGCGCAGGCGGAGAAGGAGGCGGAGTGCCGCCACGCACCGGAGAAGGAGCCGGCCGAGGGCCCTGATCGTCACTCGCCGGATGAGGAGGCGGTGGAGGCGGAGTGCCCTGACTCGCCGGAGGAGGAGGAGGAGGCGGTGGCGTCCAGTTTGGAAGGTTGATGAGCTCCTTCCGCCATAGGCATGGAGTCTTCAGAGCAGACCCCAGCCGAGTCTCCCCTTCACCGGTAGGGTGCTCAAGCTGGAGGTCCTCAAATCCCTCCATTATCTCATCCACCATCACCCTAGCATATCCTTCTGGAATCGGCCGGCAGTGAAAAGTTGCGCCGGGTTCAGTAGGATAAACAGAGCCAACAGCCGCCTTGACCTTCAAATTCATCCATTGCGTCATAAGGTGGCAATTATGAGACTCCGTTATAGCATCCACGGGATAGCTGGCAGGAGCCGTCAAGGCATGCTCCGGCTGAAGCAGCTCGGCGGAAGCCACGCTGCTTCTGCGCTGAGATGGCGGGGTAGCTTCGGGGGCGGCTTCGGCAGTACGTTTGCTGCGATTTGCTTCTAGTTCCTCTATCGCGTCTACCCTTGCTTGCAGTGCCTGCATTTGGGTCTGCTGCACTTTTTTCCTCCTCTCGTGGGATTTGTAACCGCCTGCGTCCGGAAACCCAACCTTCCACGGAATGGAGCCTGGCGTGCCTCGTGTCCGTCCAGGGTGCTCAAGATTCCCGAGGGCCATTGTGAGCTCGTCGTTCTCTCTGTCTGAAAAGAACGTCCCTTCCTGCGCTGCTTTGATATACTGCTTAAGCTTACTGACTGGTATGTCCATTTGATCGTTCGTCCAAATGCACTTCCCTGTTACAGGGTCCAGGGTTCCGCCAGCCCCGAAGAACCAAGTCCGGCAACGGTCTGGCCAGTTAATTGTCTCTGGTTCGATCCCTTTATGAACCAGATCATTCTCAGTCTTGGACCACTTAGGCCGGGCTACGAGGTAGCCACCTGACCCCGTGCGATGGTGAAGCTTCTTCTTCGCAGCATTTTGCTTGTTTGTCGCTGACATCTTCTGACTCTTTTTCGATGTCTTGTGGGCCAAAAATGCGGGCCAGTGATCTCTGATCTTCTCATATCTGCCCTTGAATTCTGGTGTCTCGTTATTTTCGACAAACTTATTCAGCTCTTTCTTCCACCTCCTGAATAGTTCTGCCATCCTCTTCAGAGCAAAAGACTTGATTAATTTCTCTTTAACTGGGTTCTCTGGATTATCCTCAGGTGGTAGGGTGAAATTTGACTTCAGCTCAGTCCAAAGATCATTTTTCTGCATATCATTGACATAAGAGACCTCAGGGTCTTCTATAGCCGGCTTAAACCATTGCTGGATGCTTATCGGGATCTTGTTCCTAACCAGAACCCCGCACTGAGCAACAAATGCACTCTTTGTCCGGAGGGGTTCAATAGGTTGGCCGTCGGGCGCGATTGCTATGATCTCAAACTTTTCATCCGAGCTCAACTTTTTCTTCGGGCCTCGTCTCTTTACCGAAGTTGTGCTCGATCCGGAGGGCTAGAAAAAAGAATAAAGACTTAATTAATATGTGTACATACCAAAACAATGAATGCATCAATCAGCTAGTCAGCATAGGCTTAACTAATATATATACCTGGCCGGACTCGGTTCGGTCACCGGAGCCGTCATCACGGTCTCCTTCTTGCACCGGCATTGGGTCACCGGAGCCGTCCTCATGTTCTTCTTCTTGCACCGGCATTAGGTCACCGTAGCCAGCTTGTTCACCCTCTCCTTCCAGACCATCGGTTTCGTTGAGAAACAACGAGATGGCATCACTTCCTCCTGCGATTATGTCCCTCAACAATGCTTCTTTTGCTTCGTCTAGGGCGGTGTCCATAGTTTCTACAAATATTTACAACATGGCAATTATTATTCAAACATGACAGATGGATATATTAGTGCCAAATGTAGAACTAGCTACCTAATCATAGTAAGCTATCGGGAGGGGGTATATATCGACAACGACGACACTACATCTATGTCCCTCGACGACCCTCGTTCCCGATAAAAAAAAGAGGAAGAAGAAAAAAGAGGAGAAGAAAGAATAGAGGAGAAGAACCCTCTTCTTCCTCTAATGTTCGAGAGGATCGCCGAGGGGTCGGGAGGTTTCCTAGTGTCAAAGGATTCAATAAAACCATGTCTTCATCATTAGGCGAAAGTAACATGTGCATGACGGTATGAAGCTCTTCAAAGTTGTTCTGGAACGGAGTCCCAGATAGGATAATTCGCTTTTTGGTACAAAGTTCAGCAAGAGCTTTCCGAATATCGCTATTTGGAAGGCCTTTGCTGAATTCGTACCAAAAGGCGGATTATTCTATCCGGGACTCCATTCCAGAACAACTTTGCAGAACTTCGTACCAACATGCCCTGATTACTTCCGGCTAATGATGAAGGCATGGATTTCTTCAATACTTTGACACGAGGAAACCTCGACCCCTAGACGACCCTGCTGGAACCCTCGACCCTCGAACCTATAGAACCCTCGAACCCTCGACCCTTAAACCCTCGACCCTTGACCCCTTAACGACCCTCGACCCTCTACCCTAGTTCCCGACCCTCGACCCCTCGAAGAGGAGAAATAAATAAGAAGAAGAAAAAAGAAGAAAAAGAAGAGGAGAAGGAAGAAAGGAATAGTGGACTCTTCTTCTCCACTATTCCTTTCTTCCTTCTCCTCTTCTTTTTCTTCTTTTTTCTTCTTCTTATTTATTTCTCCTCTTCTTTTCCTCTCCTCTTCTTCTTTCTTTCCTCTTCTTATTTTCTTCTTTCCTATCTTTCTTTTTCTAAAATTGTAATTTTTGCATATATAAAACTTTTCTAAAATTGTAACTTTCTATATAAAACTTTCCTATCGGGAGGGGGAGAAGATCGAAGAAAAAAAGAAGAAAAAAAAGAGGAGAAGAAGAAAGGAATAGAGGAGAAGAAGAAAAAATAGAATTTTTTTTTCTATTTTTTCTTCTTCTCCTCTTCCTTTTCTTCCTCTCATCGTCTTCTCCTTCTTCTTCTCCTTCTTTCTCTACTTATTTTCCTTTTCCTTATTTTACTTTTTCCTCTCCACTAACATAAAATGCACTAACCTAAAATGCAACAAACATAAAATGCACTAAAGAGGCTCAACTAACCTAAAATCAGTGATAAAATGCACTAACCTAAAATCGATATCTACTAACAGCTTAAAAAATTAATACATATATGAAAAAATGCATATATGAAAAAAAACATCATCATATCATCAACAGAAAAAAAACATCATCATATCATCAACAGAAAAAAAAACATCATCATATCATCATATCATCAACATCATCAACCTAAAGGGCCGGCGCCGGCGCGGGGCGACGACGGGGCGGGGCGGCGACGGGCTCGGGGCGGCGCCGGGCGGGGCGACGGTGGCGGGCTCGGGGCGGCGACGGGGCGGGGCGACGGCGGCGGCGGGCTCGGGGCGGCGACGGGGCGGGGCGACGGCGGCGGGCGCGGGGCGACGACGGGCTCGGGGCGACGGCGCGGGGCGACGACGTACGGGCTCGGGGCGGCGACGGGGCGGGGCGACGGCGGCGGGCGCGGGGCGACGGCGGCGGGCGCGGGCGCGAACGGCCTGGGGGCGGTCGGGGCGAATGGGAGCGGTTGGCCAAAATTTCACAAGTGTTGGCTTATATAGCCAGAGCAATGGTCCCGGTTCGTGCTACGACCGGACTAATGCTCCCTTTAGTCCCGGTTGGTGCGACGAACCGGGACCAAAGGCCAATTTTCGGCAGCCCAAAGGGCGGGAAGCGGCGGCCTTTGGTCCCGGTTGGTGGCACAACCGGGACTAAAGGGGGGCATGGTCACGGTTGGTGCACGAAGACCAATGCCCCCTTTAGTCCCGGTTGGTGCCACCAACCGGGACCAATGCTTGTGCTGCCCCGCGCCCAAAAGTTTAGTCCCACATCGCTAGCGGAAGGGCGCCGGCACTGGTTTATAAGCGTGGTGTGCCTCCCATTCGAGCTCCTCTCTAATGCAGGCTTTCGGGCCTAAACTTGCTACTGCCTGTGGGCCTATTGGGCCTCTGCGGGCCTGAATCCTGGCCCATGTAGGGTTTCTAGTCGTATTCAGGCCGTGGAGGCCCAGTAGGTGGCATTTTTTTCTATTTATTTTTTATTTATACTTACAACTAAATACTTATAGTTTTTTAGTGATTTCTTTTTGATTTTAGGTCACAAAAATTATAAACTTTCTGTTAGTGCCATTAGTTTTAAATTTTGAATAGTTTTAAATTTGAATTTTTAAAAATTTGTGTGAATCACTAGTTTATGAATAACTTTACTATAAAATAGAATTTTTTTCTTCTTTGCTATTTATTTTTTATTTATACTTACAATTAAATATTATAGTTTGATTTTAGGTCACAAAAATTATATTCTTTTTGCTATTGAAGAATATTATTTTATTGATTGATTGATTGTTTTTATTTTCATAAAAGTTTTGTAGTTCATTCTGTTTGCTATTAATTCATTCTTTGAGCTAAATGACTCTGAAATTGGAAAGCATTTCAAAATGAACTCTGAAAAGGTTGAAAGTTGGCATGGTATCATCATTTCACCCACATAGCATGTTCCAAAAAGTAGAGAGGGTTACGACAAAAACTTGATGCACTTTGTGTACAAAATGGACAATCACTTTCGAAGTATCAAAGTTTCGAACCATAAGACATGAAAGCATTTCAAATGAACTCTGAAAAAGTTGAAAGTTGGGATGGTATCATAATTTCACCCACATAGCATGTGCATGTACAAAACGGACAATGGTAGCATGTTCGTCTGTTACAAATTTGGCATGGTATCATCATAATAGTTGCGGGAGAAAGTCTTCAACTTTTTCTTCGCGTGTTTCCCTTTGCGCCGTAACCATGGAAAATCTTCATCATTTAACGAGATGCTCGGGTCAATATTCACTGTGAATGGAGCAATTTCATCAAACTTTTCATAATCTTCTGACTTGTCTGTCTTGTCATCCACTCCCACGATGTTTCTCTTCCCAGAAAGAACTATGTGCCGCTTTGGCTCATCGTACGATGCATTCGCTTCCTTATCTTTTCTTTTTCTTGGCTTGGTAGACATGTCCTTCACATAGAAAACCTGTGCCACATCATTGGCTAGGACGAATGGTTCGTCTGCATACGCAAGATTGTTGAGATCCACTGTTGTCATTCCGTACTGCGGGTCTTCCGTTGCCCCGCCTCGTGTCATATTGACCCATTTGCACCGAAACAAAGGGACCTTCAAACCACGTCGATAGTTAAGTTCCCATATGTCCTGTATATAACCATAATATGTTTCCTTTCCCGTCTTGGTTTCTGCATCAAAGCGGACACCACTGTTTTGGTTGGTGCTCTTCTTATCTTGGGCGATCGTGTAAAATGTATTACCATTTATCTCGTACCCTTTGAAAGTCATTATATTCGAAGATGGTAACTGGGACAGCAAGTACAGGTCATCTTCAATAGAGGTGTCATGCATGGTACGTGTCTGCAACCAGCTGGCGAAACTCCTGGTTTGTTCACGTGTAATCCAGTCATCAGACCGCTCCGGGTGTTTGGAGCGTAGCAAATTCTTGTGTTCATCCATATACGGAGCCACCAAGGCGGAATTCTGTAGAACTGTGTAGTGTGCTTCAGTGAGAGAATGTCCGTCCATACATATTATTTGTTTCCCTCCTAGCGTGCCTTTTCCATCCAGTCTACCCTTATGCCGCGATTCAGGAACACCAATCGGCTTAAGGTCAGGAATAAAGTCAATACAAAACTCAATGACCTCCTCATTTTGACGGCCCTTGGAGATGCTTCCTTCTGGCCTAGCACGGTTATGAACATATTTCTTTAAGACTCCCATGAACCTCTCAAAGTGGAACATATTGTGTAGAAATACAGGACCCAAAACGTTAATCTCTTCGCATAGGTGAACTAGGACGTGCGTCATGATGTTGAAGAAGGATGGTGGGAACACCAACTTGAAACTGACAATACATTGCACCAAATCATTCTCTAACCTTGGTATGATTTCTGGATCGATTACCTTCTAAGAGATTGCATTGAGAAATGCACATAGCTTCACAATGGCTAATCGAACGTTTTCCGGTAGAAGCCCCCTCAATGCAACCGGAAGCAGTTGCGTTATAATCACGTGGTAGTCATGAGACTTTAGGTTCTGGAATTTTTTTCTCTGCCATGTTTATTATTCCATTTATATTCGACGAGAAGCCAGACGGTACCTTAATACTGAGCAGGCATTCAAAGAAGATTTCCTTCTCTTCTTTGGTAAGAGCGTAGCTTGCATGACCCTGATGTATGCCGTCTTTTCCGAGCATACGTTGCTGGTCCTCTCGTGCCTCAGGTGTATCTTTTGTCTTCCCATACACGCCCAAGAAGCCAAGCAGGGTCACACAAAGATTCTTCGTCACGTGCATCATGTCGATTGCGGAGCGGACCTCTAGGTCTTTCCAATAGGGCAGGTCCCAAAATATAGATTTCTTCTTCCACATGGGTGCGCGTCCGTCAATGTCATTCGGAACAGGTTGTCCACCAGGACCCTTTCCAAAGACCACCTTCAAATCCTTGACCATATCATGTACATCAGCACCAGTACGGTGGCGAGGCTTCGTCCGGTGATCCGCCTCGCCTTTGAAATGCTTGCCTTTCTTTCTTACGGGATGCCTGCTCGGAAGAAATCGACGATGTCCCAGGTACACATTCTTCTTACAATTAGCCAAATATATACTGTCGGTGTCATCCAAATAGTGCGTGCATGCGCGGTATCCCTTGTTTGTCTGTCCTGAAAGGTTACTGAGAGCAGGCCAATCATTGATGGTCACGAACAGCAACGCCTTTAGGTCAATTTCTTCTCCCATGTGCTCATCCCACGCACGTACACCTATTCCATTCCACAGTTGTAAGAGTTCTTCAACTAATGGCCTTAGGTACACATCAATGTCGTTGCCGGGTTGCTTAGGGCCTTGGATGAGCACTAGCATCATAATGAACTTCCGCTTCATGCACAACCAAGGAGGAAGGTTACACAAACATAGAATCACAGGCCAGGTGCTATGGTTGCTGCTCTGATCCCCAAAAGGATTAATGCCATCTGCGCTTATACCAAACCATACACTCCTTGCGTCATCTGCAAACTCCTTCCCATACTTTCTTTCGATTTTTCTCCACTGCGACCCGTCAGTGGGTACACTCAACTTTCCGTCTTTCTTACGGTCTTCTCTGTGCCATCGCATCGCCTTGGCATGCTCTTTGTTTTGGAACGAACGTTTCAACCATGGTATTATAGGAGCATACCACATCACCTTGGCAGGAATCTTCTTCCTGGGTTGCTCGCCCTCGACATCACCAGGGTCATCGCGGCTGATCTTATAGCGCAATGCACCACATACCGGGCAAGCGTTCAAATCCTCGTACTCACCGCGGTAGAGGATGCAATCATTAGGGCATGCATGTATCTTCTGCACCTCTAACCCTAGAGGGCAGACATCCTTCTTTGCTTCGTACGTACTCTCGGGCAATTCGTTGTCCTTTGGAAGCATATCCTTTATCATTACCAGCAACTTTCCAAATCCCTTGTCAGATACACCATTCTCTGCCTTCCATTGCAGCAATTCCAGTGTGGTGCCCAGCTTTTTCTTGTCACCTACGCAATTCGGGTACAACAATTTTTTGTGATCCTCTAACATGCGCTGCAACTTCTTCTTCTCCAAATCACTTGCGCTGTTTCTCTTTGCATCGGAAATGGCCCGACCTAGATCATCAACGGGCTCATCTGATGCCTCTTCTTCAGCTTCTTCCCACATTGCCGGCTCAGCTTCTTCCCGCATTACCGGCTCAGCTTCTTCCCCCATTGTTGTATCATCGTATTCAGGGAACCCATGGCCAGGATAGCTGTCGTCGTCCTCTTCTTCTTCATTGTCTTCCATCATAACCCCTCTTTCTCCGTGCTTGGTCCAAACATTATAGTCGGGCATGAAACCGGACTTAAACAGGTGGACGTGAATGGTTCTTGACGTAGAGTAATTGTGACCATTCTTACAGTGAGCACATGGACAAGGCATAAAACCATCCGCCCGCTTGTTTGCCTCAGCCGC
Source organism: Triticum urartu (assembly GCF_003073215.2). NCBI lineage: Eukaryota > Viridiplantae > Streptophyta > Magnoliopsida > Poales > Poaceae > Triticum > Triticum urartu. The sequence goes on from NC_053023.1 coordinate 50,474,696, forward strand.
AAGCAGAAAAGTATGCACGCCCTCAACGAACTGGGGAGAGCATCGGTCATCGCACATCCATTGCCGGCTCATCTTCATTACACAACACCGAATAGACCAAATTAATACAAGTTCATACATAAAGTTCATACAACACTTAAATGCAACAAACAAATAACTCTCTAGCTAAAGCATTTAAATGCAACAACAAATACGATCAAGATCACAACTAAGGTAACAATGGATCCAACAGCATAATGATACCAAGCCTCACTATCGATGGCATATTTTCTAATCTTTCCAATCTTCAAGCGCATTTTCTCCATCTTGATCTTGTGATCATCGACGACATCGGCAACATGCAACTCCAATTCCATCTTCTCCCCCTTAATTCTTTTCAATTTTTCTTTCAAGTACTCGTTTTCTCTTTCAACTAAATTTAACCTCTCGACAATAGGGTCGGTTGGAATTTCCGGTTCACATACCTCCTAGAAAAAATTTCTATGTCAACTTGATGGGCATAATTTTTCATAAACACGAAATGCAACTAGTTTTAAAAGAGAATATATATACCACATCTGAATCATAACAAGGACGAGGGCCGACGGGGACGGATATCAAAACCATGGCACTATATGTATAACAAACAACGTACGGGTAAGATAATTATACGAGTAACTATATATCCAAATCACACAAACATCAATTTTTATATAAAATTTCATGAAAAAGAGGCTCACCACAAGGTGGTGCCGGCGACGGGACGGTGCGGGCGATCCACGGTGGTTACGACGGAGATTTAGAAGGCACTAAGTAAACCACACCTACATATGCAAACTAAGTGTTATTTTTGACCTCAAATTGCATATAAATCAAATACTAGCACACACACACACATATATATATCCTCCCAAATTACTAAACTCACAAAATAATCACTATATAAAGCATTGCAAGACCTAATCTAGCAATGAGAGATGAAAGGACAAAGTTGCTAACCTTTGTGATCATTTGAATGGATGGGGCCTTCAAATCTTGACAAATTTTGGGCAAAATGTGTGATGAGCTCGAGAAGAAGAGGGGAAGAACAAAGAGGAGAGTGGAAAGGGGAAGAACAGAGCGAGCTCGGGTGGACGAAGGGTTTATGTAGGACGACCTTTAGTACCGGTTCGTGCCAAGAACCGGTACTAAAGGGGCTGGAGGGGCCCTAGTCTGACAACATCCTGCCACCACTCTCACTAGTACCGGTTCGTGGCACGAACCGGTGCTAAAGGTTCGCCACGAACCAGTACTAATGAAAGCGGCCCAGCTAGCCGTTGGACCCGGCACTAATGTATACATTAGTGCCGGCTCAAGTACAAACCGGCACTGATGTGCTTCACGTTTGACCCTTTTCTACTAGTGACACCCGGAGACCCCGAACCCGTCAAGTCCGACAACGATTGTGTACAACTACCGACGACGTGCATGTTGCCAAGTACCCTCTCCGGATCGTCATGTTCGACTACCGATAAACATGTACCACTACCATCGCCGAGATCGCGAGAACCTCTACCATCGACCCTTGAGCATGAGAGAACGACTACTTCCACTACTTCCTCTACGCCGACTCGATACACTTCGAAAACGCACGCTACAAAAGTATAACCCCGAGACGACGCCCGTGAACGCATGAATGCATGATGGATGAGATGCACCCTTTGTCTGCACCGTGTCCGTATCGTCACTCGTTTTCCATGCCACTAACCCGTGGGACACCCAGAATCCGGGAGCGCCCCACCATTTTTTGCACGCATCCGCAGACTTCTCCTTTGCATCGGTATCTCAATCGAGTTACCGGAACTGGAACGCTGCCGTGGCACCGTTTTCGTTATCGTTGCCGTGGCACCCTTTTTCCTTCCACCATGGTGACAAATTCCTTATAATGCTCTTGTCAACTTTTAATAAAAATTGCATAAACTTGTTCATGTCATCCGCATCAAATTAAAATGTTTAAATTGTTGTTGCAATAAATTACTAATGCATATGGGGATTTACCGGATTTGTTGTTTGTTATATCCGGCCCCATTTAAACTGTTTAATGGGTATAGTTTTGTTATGCTTCACCTCTTGCCATGTTAACCAACATTTAATATTGTTGAGTACTTAAACGGGAGAGAACTAAATAATTGATGTGGTGTTTTGTCAATATGCATCCCGATGCATATTGAGCTCCACTTAATTTGTATGATTGCTTGTGCACTTTGACATGCCATCTATCATTAAACCGGACATGCATCATACTTACTTGTGCATCATGCCATGTTCATGCGTTGGTTGTTTACTATGTTGTGTGCTTCTTTCCGGTGTTGCTTCTTCGGGTTGGGTCCGATAACGTTGCGTTTGTGAGGATCCGTTCGACTACGTCCGTTTATCTTCTTCTTGGACTCGTTCTTCTTCCTTGCGGGATCTCAGGCAAGATGACCATACCATCGAAATCACTTCTATCTTTGCTTGCTTAGTTGCTCGCTCTTTTGCTATTTGCTCGCTCTTTTGCTATGCCTATGCTACGATGCCTACCACTTGCTTATCATGCCTCCCATATTGCCATGTCAAGTCTCTAACCCACCTCGTCCTAGCAAACCGTTGTTTGGCTATATTACCACTTTGCTCAGCCCCTCTTATAGCGTTGCTAGTTGCAGGTGAAGATTGGAGTTTGTTCCTTGTTGGGATATCACAATATCTCTTATTATCACAATATCTCTTATTTAATTAATGCATCTATATACTTGGTAAAGGGTGGAAGGCTCGGCCTTATGCCTGGTGTTTTGTTCCACTCTTGCCGCCCTAGTTTCCGTCATATCGGTGTTATGTTCCTGGATTTTGCGTTCCTTACGCGGTTGGGTTATAATGGGAACCCCTTGATAGTTCGCCTTGAATAAACTCCTCCAGCAAGGCCCAACATTGGTTTTACCATTTGCCACCTAGCCTTTTTCTTTCCCTTGAGTTGGCCGGCTCAAGGGTCATCTTTATTTTAACCCCCCCGGGCCAGTGCTTCTCTAAGTGTTGGTCCAACTGAGTGATGTCCGAGGCTACCAGGGGCAACTCTGGGCTGGCTTACCCGACGTCTTGCTCATCCGGTGTGCCCTGAGAACGAGATATGTGCAGCTCCTATCGGGATTTGTCGGCACATCTGGGTGGCTTTGCTGGTCTTGTTTTACCATTGTCGAAATGTCTTGTAACCGGGATTCCGAGCCTGATCGGGTCTTCCCGCTAGAAGGAATATTCTTCGTTGACCGTGAGAGCTTGTGATGGGCTAAGTTGGGACACCCCTGCAGGGATTTGAACTTTCAAAAGCCGTGCCCGCGGTTATGGGCAGATGGGAATTTGTTAACGTCCGGTTGTAGAAAACCTGAAGTTGACCTTAATTAAAATGCATCAACCACGTGGGTAACCGTGATGGTCTCTTTCTGCAGAGTTCGGGAAGTGAACACGGTGTTGGAGTTATGCTTGACGTAGGTTGTTCTAGGATCACATCTTGATCATACTTTTATCGACCGCGCTTTGCCTTCTCTTCTCGCTCTCATTTGCATATGTTAGCCACCATATATGCTAGTCGCTTGCTGCAGCTCCACCTCATACCATTCACCTTACCCATAAGCTTAAATAGTCTTGATCGCGAGGGTGCGAGATTGCTGAGTCCCTGTGGCTCACAGTTACTTCCAAAACCAGTTTGCAGGTGCCGATGTAACCGAGAAGGTGACGCAACCAAGCTCAAGGAGGAGCTCGATGAAGATCTTGTCCTTTGTGTTGTTTCGTGCTAGTTGATCAGTAGTGGAGCCCAGTCGGGACGATCGGGGATCTGTGTAGCATTTGGGGTAGTCTTCTTTTATTTTGGCTCCATAGTCAGGCCTTGATTGTATTTGGATGATGTAATGCTTTATTCATGTAATTGTGTGAAGTGGCAATTGTAAGCCAACTATGTATCTCTTTCCCTTATGTATTACATGGGTTGTGTGAAGATTACCTCACTTGCGACATTGCTTTCAATGCGGTTATGCCTCTAAGTCGTGCTTCGACACGTGGGAGATATAGCCGCGTCGAGGGCGTTACAAAACCCCTCTTTTCACCTCTGCTTGCAGGATCCTAAGACTGCCAAACACATCATTCTAGAATGCCCTTTTGTGCGCCGAGGTTGTGTGGTCAAAGGGTTACTTCAAAGCTTGGACAATCTTTCAAGGTCATACCTCTAAATCATTATCTACCAGTGAGGAACTATTGGTGTATGCAACTAGAGGGCCTAAACAAGAAGGAGAGGTCCACCTAGAAGGTTGCATGCATACATGCTCACGGCTTGAACGTCATGGAAACAACTTAATAACATGGCCTCAATCCAAATTTCTCCTCGCATGGTGATGTTTGTCACTAAATGATGATGGAAGGTGCTGAAAGTTGACTCGATCGACAAAATGCACTTGAAGATCTCTTCAAGCCACTTGATTACCAAGGCTTTTGCTTCTTTAGTGGTTGGTTGTGCACGTTTGATTTCTAGTTTTGCTTGGTTCTAAAACGTAGTTCCTTTTTATTATTATTTTATTTTTTTGTCTATAGGTAAGCTATATGTTAGTCAAGCTCATGCTTGGGTGATGCATCACTTGGCCCTTGAACCTCGCCTCGAGGTATTTTATCAACCCCTTCTTACCTTGAAAAGTAGGCTCGCCTTATGAGGATTGTTTTCTATATATATAAGAAATTGTTGGGTATCTCTTCCCAATTTTTTCCTGCTAGGATAAAAAATCTTATATTTTCCATATCCATATAACATTAATTGAGTCCTTGGGGTTCGAAAGTATGCCTCTTTTACTAGTCTCTTCGGAAACGAAAAACCTTGAACCAAGAAGAATTGCACCCATTTTGACAGCGACATAAAATGAAGGATCATTGTGTACTCCTCTTGTCGTGGATCGGGTCACACGATGTGATGCTTCTTTAGAAGATACACAATCCTCCCTAAAATGGATCTAGATTGTGTATGTGCCATATGCGCGAATTAGCTCGGAAACTGGCACTACAATATGTACCACCACCCGGGGGAAAACTATTGTTTCGAGTTAGGCGTAGATGCTTTCTCACCCCAACCATTCTCAAGCAAGATCACCTAAGAGAGAAAAAAACACTGGTGTGGTCAATGGAGCAGATGGAGAATGTGATAGAGATGAAATTAGCATGCTAGTAGCTATTTTCATTGATAAAGGAAGAGTATAATTACATAAGAATTGTACAAGAAGAAGGGGAAAAATGAAGGTGGGGTCACAATCAGATAGGTACTGATGGTGTGTACTCCCAGGCCACGGCCTATGTGTATGCAGTTTGATGGATCGATACATTCTAAGGATGACTCACTGATCTAGAGCTGCAAATCCTCCAATAGAGCCAATAATTCATGTGTCTTGCCATTGGATGTCGCCGACTTGCTATCCATGAGGGGTTTCCTGCAACCCATTTGTCCCCTCTGCTTATAGACTGCCCAACGCATGCATTGCAGACTGCCCTTTTCGCGTGCCAAGGTTGTGTGCTCAAAGGTTACTTCAAAGATAGGACAACCTTTTAATGTCATACCTCTAAACATTAATCTGCCACCGAAGGACAATTGGTGTATGTAAGAGCAACTCCAATGGGGCGACCCATTTCGTCCGCCCGCGTCCGTTTTTCGTCCGCGGGCGACCCATTCCAGGCCTAGTTTTGAGCCGGATTTGCGTCAGCGTGGACACGAGACGGACGGACGCACGCGCGCCTACTCCTCTCCCCGGGCCCGCCTGTCGGTGCCAGCCACAACCATTTCCCCCTATTTTCCCAAAAACACTCCCGCCAGCGCGCGCCCCCCGCCCCCAATCCAGCGACGGAGGACGCCATCGACCTCGACCTCGACGTCGCCGCCGGCCTCGCCTCCCTCGCCTCGCCCGGCGCCGTCGCCCCCTCCGGGAAAGGCAAGCCTCGTGCCCCGCGCAAGACCGCCGCGGTGACCAAGCCGAAGAAGGCGCTGACGCCCGAACAGCGGGCAAGGGAGTCAGCCAAGAGGAAGGGCCGGAGGCACGCCGCGGACGCGAGGGATGAGGCCGCTGCACAGGCCGCCGCCGCCGCCGCGCAGTAGGAGTTCACCAACGCCCGCGTCGCCGCTGTAACGAGGGAGGCGCTTTACATGCTTGGGGTAAACCCTAGCCAACACCACCTCGTCCAAGTCGCCGTCGCCGCGGCCAGCACCGGCTCGTTGGCATTTCCTTGGATGGTGATGCCCGACTCACCCCGCGCATCGGCTTGCAACTCGGTCCCCGGCTTCCACGTCTACCCGTAGGCCTCCCGCCTCTCCGGGGAGTGCTCACCCGACGTGAGCGTGGTCGCGCCTTCCACACCCGCGCCCGCGCCCATCGACCTCAACGCCACCCCGGTGGTCGGTGGCTCATCGTCCCGCGGCGCGAGGAAACGCGCGCGACAAACGCCGGCCGGCGGTCTCCCGGACGCCCGCAACCTGTTCGAGGAAATGTCGTCCACCGTCGACGAGGACTACATGCAACACCTCATCTTCGAGGGTGGTGCGCCGGGCGTTAGCTACGATCCTGAGAAGACGCAAAGCCAGGACGGCCGCGGGGCGTTCACGCCAGCCGCTGGCTATGATCCCTATCAGGCGGCCTTCATGCGTGATCAGGTCGGCATCGACCTGGACGGCTTCCACCTCAACCACAAGTTCCCGGACGACTATGGGCTAGAGGACGAGTGCGACATCGAAGTGGAGCCTTTGTTCGAGGACGAGCTCGCCAACCAAGCCGCCGGGCCGAAGCCGAAGCGCAAGAGCAAACGCACGAAGGCGTACACAGCTGCCGAGGACAAGCTTCTATGCGAGTGTTGGCGAGACATTGGACAAGACCCAAAGACGGGCGCCAAGCAAAAGCATTCAACCTTTTGGACTCGTGTGCACCGCGAGTTTCATGAGCGCAAGAAGTTTCCACCCTACCAATTTGTGAGCACGCGCGGGTGGGTCTCCATTTCCAAGCGGTGGAGGGTAATCCAACAAGAGTGCAACAAGTTTTGTGCCACCCTTGAGAGCGTCAAGGCCCGCCCCGTGAGCGGCATCGGCGTGCATGACATGGTATGATAGCAAGCAAGTCGGCCTCTTTTGTGCCATCAAGATCATTTTTTTACGTCTTCATTTGCTATCACTTGCCCATATGCTTGCATGGAAACATTTTGTAGGCATTTCAAGCTTTGGAGGCATTCAAGGTTCAACACAATGGCAAGTACTTCAACCTCTCCCATTGCTATCGTGTCATCAAGGACGAAGAGAAGTTCAAGGCACAATATGCCGCGCTCAAGGCACGTGGGGGGAAGGGCGCCGTGGAGGATGTTGGGGAGGGCGAGCCGGCACGTCCGCGGGGGAAGACCAACTCCAAGAAGGAGGACAAGCGAGATGCGGCCACCAACGCCTTGATCGCAAGCGTGGACGACATGATGAATAAGAAGGACTCAAGGGAGGAGGAGCGCTGGCATTTCAAAGAAGAGCAAATGAGCGCTTTCATGGAGATCCAAAGGAGGAGGCTTGACCTTGACGCCGAGAAGCAAGCCAAGATGTTTGAGCTCGAGGCCGAGAAGCAAGCGAAGATGCTAGAGATCGAGGCCGCCAACGCCAAGACAAAAGCGAAAGAAGTGGCTCTTGCAAGCATGATGACGGGGTGGAGATCATGAAGGTGGATCTCAACGCCTTGTCGCCAAGGAAAAGGCCGTGGTTCGAGAAGATGCAGGCCGACATGCTCAAGTTCTAGGACGACTGATCTATGGCGTCGAGGGCCATCTTTTTGTATGCCGGCAGGTGTGCGGGCATGACCATGGGAGCCGCGGTGGCGTGGTCGAACTCCAAGTCCCACCATTTTTTGCGTGCTGGCATGTGTGCCGGCCGGCTGGCGAGCGAGTGCGCTAGCACCAACTGTGGTATTTTCTGAAGCCGGTATTGTATGCCGGTGCTGGCATGGTGCCGGCATGAGACATGGCCACTGGCATGATCGGCCTCGGGCCTTTTTTAATTCAAAATTTGAATGCGGACATGAAATGGGTCGGCGCGTTGGACGCATTGCCGACCCAAATGCAAAACTGGGCGGACGCCGGGCGGGCGGTCGACACAAACGGACAAAAAGCGGACAAATGCACCGTCCGTTTGGGTCGCCCCATTGAAGTTGCTCTAACTAAAGGTCCTAAACAACAAGGAGATGTCCACCTGGAATGTCGGATATATGCTCGCGGGTCGGATGCCATGGAAAGAACAAAATAATAGTTTTGAACCAAAACCGCTCCTCTTATAACCATGTTTTCACATGCATTGTTGATCAGGAAAGGTGCTGGCATCCGGCTAGACTAAATGCACTTGAGACCTCTTCAAGCCACCCGATCTCCCAGGCTTCATATTCTTCAATGGCTACATGCATGCCTTCGGTTCCGATACACATTTTAGCAGGGACAGCAAATGAAGACTATTGTGTACACGTCATGTTGTGGATCTAGTCTCATAGCGTAACCCACCTTTAGAAGATACACAATCTTCCTTGAACTGGATTTAGCTTGTGTATGGGCCATCTACATAGATTAACTTCAAATAGGCACTATAATATTTCATCTAGCCACACTATGCACCCCATTAGACGGGACAAAACAATTGTTTTGAGGTAGGCTTAGCCACTCTCTCACCTCGCCTTTCTCAAGCTAGAGCACATATAATGGTGTGGCTAGTGGACCGGAGGGAGAAGGTGATGGAGATGAGATTAGCATGCCATAAAGTGACGTAGTGTAGCTACGGTTGTAGGATTTAAGGATGTGTTTGCCATTTCCAATGACCCCGTTCGTCCCTCCTTTCTTCTTCCCCATTTTAGTGTTTTTATTTGTCTTTGCCTACACTGGTAGAAAAAAGGCCTGTTGTCCCGGTTCGTAAGGGCCTTTAGTCCCGATTCCTGAACCTGGACTAAAGGGTCGGTACTAATGCCCCGACCCTTTAGTCCCGGTTCAAACTAGAACCGGGACTAAAGGCCCTCCACGTGACCGGTCCACCTTTAGTGCTGGTTGGTAACACCAACCGGTACTAAAGGAAATTTTCTGATTTTTTTTTGAATTTTTTTTTCAAATTTCTGAATTATTTTAACCTCTAATCTCTAATCACCCCTCATCACTGCTCAATTTAATCTCTAATCACCGCTCATCATTCCAAATCATCTAACTTCCCGGACGGTCACCCATCCTCCCACTCCCCCAGCCTGAGCACGCTTAACTTCCGGGTTCTATTCTCCCTCGTTTCCAAGTCTGCACTCGTTGTTTTCCTGACAATAGTAAGATGTCAATCCTATTAACCCTCAGGAGTTTAGCTTGAGCATGAAGTCACACATTTCACTGTTTGAGTTTGAAACTATTGTTCTAAAAAACAATAATTTTTTAGTAACACTAATATTTCTTGAATAAGTAGTTTGACCATTGTTTGACCACAGTTTGACCATAGTTTGACCAGATTTGACCAAAATTCAAAAAAAAACTGAAATAATTACTTAATAACACTAATATTCTTGAATAATTA
>NC_053023.1:50485257-50515924 GCF_003073215.2 Triticum urartu
CACAGATGTAAATGGCCCTTGTTCTTAGCCGTGTGCGCTGCCCCCTCCACCGTTTACTCCTCTGGTCATATTGTCATAGTGCTTAGGCGAAGCCCTGCGCAGATCACTTCACCATCACCGTCACCACACCGTCGTGCTGACGAAACTCTCGTTCGACAGTTTGCTGGATCAAGAGTTTAAGGGACGTCATCGAGCTGAACGTGTGCTGAACTCGGAGGTGCCGTACTTTCGGTACTTGATCGGTTGGATCGTGAAGACGTTCGACTACATCAACCATGTTAAACTAACCCTTCCGCTTTTGGTCTACGAGGGTACGTGGACACACTCTTCCTCTCTCGTTGCTATGCATCTCCTAGATAGATGTTGCGTGATCGTAGGATTTTTTTTGAAATTGCATGCTACATTCCCCAACAGTGCACCCCGATGAATTCGAGCCAATAGCGCCAAAGGAAGCTCGCAAGTTCTACGGCAACCAAATAGAATGCATCCTATGGGAAACCACCAGCATCAATGACTCGGACTTAAGGAGTAAACCAAACATGAAGCACTTCCTTCTAACGAAGTTGCACCAGAGATTTCAGTTCCCCGGCCGGGATGACAGCAAACTTCCGTGGCAAGATAATGCCATGGACAAGATAAACAACAAAGCCATAGACAAGTTAAGCAACGCATTGGCCGCCTAGAAAGGCACGGTGAAACGGGTGGTTGAAAAGGAAGAACCCTACTCCCCAATTTTTGCAAACAATCTGACACTTTCGGAACCGGAGTACGAAAAATTAAAGGACACTTACGCTACCGAAGAAACCAAGATTAAGTTTCATACGATTTGCCCAATTTCGTATGATTTGAACTCGGTAGATCCTAGTTCGTGTCATTTTCTTACTGGCCAGGGTACTACCGTGTTTCATATAGGGCAAAGATTTTGCTGAGTTCAGCTAACTGGAACTCGGCATAGCTTTGTGCCACATAGCATATCCGTTCACGCCCTGTCCCATCTGACGGTGTGGTCTGCCAACTTCTTGAAAAGCCGAAGCTCAGCAAATATTATTTAAATGTACGCCAAGTTTCGGATAGAAAAAACTTGACAAAGTTGATGTTTGTCGGGCCGTGTCCAGCCGAGTGTTGTTTGCTGAGTTTGGGCCTCCGTGAAGATTTCGCCTAATTCTGGACTTTGCCAGGAACTCGGCAAAGATGGCGATTCTAGTAGTGATGTCTTCCCCTTGCCGCCATTATTGGGCTTTTTCAGGGAGAGCACCAATCCCACAAAAGTATCAAAATAGTGTCTCACTTCTCCCTTTCCGGCGTCAAATATATATCGATCAAGCAGGTACGGCCGACGAGCTGACAAGTGCTAGCTAGCGTCTCCTCTTCTGAGTTGCAAAGCCTGCCATACTCGCTTCACCATCTTGCATCTCAAGAACAAGTGGCCACCATCCTCATCCAACCTGTAACTGATTTACGACACCAGTATACAAATCAATATGCTTGTGCTTGATATTAATCCTGAGATGTAAACTGTTTTGCGCCAACCTGCACATAGGACACACAAACTTTATGCTCCACTTCGACTCAGCACCTGCCTTCTGCATCTCTCATCTGCGTCCCCATAGTTTGATACTGCATCAAACAACACATGATCGGATTCTAACTAATGCGATTTTCTATGCAAAGCATGTCTGTTTTGTGGCTGCTAGAAGGAGGCCGCGAGAGGGCCGCCCGGGTTTTTGCCCACGACCGGACAAGAGAGAAGGGATTTCCTTCTTAATTTTTACTTGATTAGATTGATACATCTCCACTCTTTATATATAGAGAGGTTTACTTGACTCCTAAGTAAGCGACCCTTATCTTTAATTAATCGTAAGACTAACGGGCTATACCGCTAGCCCAGACCCATTAGGCCCATGCGTACTCTAACACTACGCCCCACCTGGACATGCAGCTTGTCCTCGAGCTACAACCTAACCAACTTATAACCATGACTCGACGCAACACAAAACTAATACCTAAAAACAAGCCTTTTACATTCGGCTTGTTTTATTACTCTCAACCTGAAATGGATTGGAACCCTTTATTTTGGACCCCTGAACATAAAGTGGACACTATCCGCACGTCGGACGTGCACGTGTACAGCCACCTGGATCCCATGGACACTATCTGGACAAAAGGAGTGCATGTGTATGGCCACCTGAAAGTGGTCGCAAGAGCGACCAACAGAGGCGCCCCCGCGGCGACCGGCGGCGGAACGCAGTGGTGCTACGCGGTGCGCTCCTGTCGGTGACACCATGCTTTCTCCCCGCCGGACGGCTGCTAGTCTGCACCGCATAGAGAAGAGTGAAGGGCTTTCGATGAGAGTGACGAGGAGGGGCGCACCCCCCAACCGCCGATGTCGCAGACTTTGAGGTCGCTGCCCGTGGGGAAAACAACATGCCCGTCGCCCGGGAGGAAAATTGCATGCCCGCCGCCCTTGGGGAAAACCGCATGCCCAAGATCCCCGATGCAGCGGACGAGATTGAGGTCCTTGCGAAGCGAAGCGCAACTTGGAGGAGCGGCAGCTACAGACCACGCATCTCCCGCACATGATCCAAGCTGGAAGCGGTGACAGCGACAGCGGGAACTTGATCTGCTGGATGTGGACGCCCTGGGATGACGGCGGCGCTGATGGGAACGAGGTCGTCGCAGTCTCATCGTAGGGCATCCCATACTAGTAGGAGATGATCGGTGCAGTGGTCGCGTCCGAGGGCGGCTGCAGCAGGGGTAGCTGCTGGCGCTATGGCGGCGGAGGAGGTGGCTGCTGGGGATGCGGCTGGGGCGCATAGAGCCCGATGAGGAAGGCCCTGATGCCCGCCACGGCCTGCCGTAGATTGCGGTTGTCATCTGCTCCGGGGTGAGGACGAGGGCGGATGGCGCCGGGGCAGAGGGTGCAATCGCCCCTGAGGACGCCAGCATGCCCAATGTCGGCGTGTTTGCTGTGTGGGGCAGCTGCGCCGATGAAGACGATGGTGGCGGCGGGTAGGTGTGCGTCGGCGGCGGGTGAGAAGAACTCGGTGGAGGGCTGGACATGATCAATTCCGGGAAAGCTGATACCAGATTGTTATGTGGCTGCTAGAAGAAGGGCACGAAAGGGCCAGCCGGGGGCCTTTTTGCCCATGGCCGGGCAAGAGAGAAGAGATTTCCTTTTTAATTCTTGCTTGATTAGATTGATACATCTTGCTTGACACCTAAGTAAGCGACCCTTATCTCTAATTAACCTAAGACTAACGGGCTATATAGCCAGCCCAGGCCCATTAGGCCATTATGTACTCTAACAACGTCGATGATCGATTTCTGGTAAGACAAACGCAAGAGAATCAATTATATTACATGGTAATCTATTGCTAGTACGACAACATCCTATCTACCGCCATGTCTCCATCTGGATTGCCGCCGGTGAACTGTTCAAACACAAGAAAAATGCAAAGACCGAAAAGTAAGAATCCCAAGGTGCAGAACAGAAGCGAGAGGAGGAGCGCGGTGAAAGGCGCAGGGCCGCTCTCGAAGTCATCCATCAGGTACATGGTTAAGCCGAGAAGCGTGACACCCTCGCAGCCCAGGAGGCAGATCATCGCCCACCTGCTACACTCCCGGGGCTCCGCCTTCGCGGTCGCCACCAGTTGCTCCTGCTCGCCGTCGTTGGCCATCTTACGCGTGCCCTAGCTTCGGTACCTGGTTTCTTGATTTTCTAGGGTTGGTTATTTTCGTGTTGTTTGGTCTAGCAGTACCAACGATTGCCTGTACTACTATAACGCGCGAAGAGATAAGTGCGTACCACGTACAACATTTAAAGGGAAGGTGTACGTATATACTCCTACTATTATACGTTGCTCAGTTTCTTTTTTATTGTGATGTTGCTTGTTTGTTCGGACTGGTCGTCCACCGGCAGGTTACCTACGAGGGATCGATGTCGTGTAGTTTACAAAAACCAGTTTGAATTTGTCTACACTTTAGGTGAATATATTATACTGAATTGAATCCAATCCGAGACCAATTCACACTAGCTAGCCCATGGCGTAATACTATTTTTTAGGAAAATAGTAGGACTCTTCTGCGCTTTTTTTAATATTACTAGCCAATATGCCCCTGTGTTGCAACGGAAAAATAAATATCTGCATGTTCTCCCATTAAAAAACACAACATAGAAAGCACGGAAATCAGGATGTGGTAGACTGTTAGATAAATATGCAAATTTTGCTGCTTTTATCTTTTTTTGGCTCACAAAACCTCACCTTGTCCGAAGTTGGTGTCGAGGAAGACGAATCTTTGATAAAATAACCAAGAAAAACATGCACAATAAAATTCCTTTTTTTTTGAGAAATGACCATCATGGCTCCTTAACAAAACAGTCCGGAGGCTCGTCCAACCAACTAAGAGAGTACTTACTACAGGAACTAAAATTCTCTAGCACATGAGCTGTTTGATTACAAGAACTTAAACAATGTTTAAATAAAGATAACCTTTCCAATTGAAGAGACTATATCTACACACTCTGCAAACATTGTTGCTGCTTCGTCCCTCCATCGTGTATGACCAATGCAAAAGTTAATAACTTGGAGAGAGTCAGACTCCGCTTCTATCCGATTAAAGCCAAGAGAATTGGCAAATAAAAGACCATCTCTCATTGCCAAAGCTTCAATAGTGATCGCATCAGCTGCGAAAGGAATAAATTTGCATTGGCAGGCGATGAAGTTTCCCCTTCCATCTCGAAGAATGGCCAATGTCCCCCCATTCCTTCATCTGGAAAGAAAGTTGCATCAACATTTAATTTTGTGAATCCTGGATTTGGTTTTAACTATTTTGTTTGAGGCTACTCCAATGCCCTAGTAGATGATGATTGCAAATTCTGAATAATTGAAAGAATTGATATTGGACATCTCCAAGAAGGTGGGACTGCTTCATTGTGCGTAATTTGTCTTCTAATCCAACATAGCTACCATGCCCCTACAACCCAGGCTTGGTTGAAATTAACATTCGGGTGTAAAGGTTGTTGATGATCAGGTAGCAATAGGCTATGCTCAAATATAATTGAACCCGATCTATCAACTGGAATCGATTGTTCAATAAGCTCCCACATGCCCAGCCGACGCCAAAGATCCTTCGCGTGCATGCACTAAAATAATATGTGCTTGATGTCCTCTGCCCCCTGATGACAGACTGGACATGCTCCGTTTGAGCCGACATGTCTGTTCGTTAGGATAGCCTTTAATGGAATGATCCCACGCAAAACCCTCCATCCGAATACCTGAACTTTACGTAGCACTGATAGTTTCCATATTGTATTCCATACTGCCAAAGGTGCAGAACCACTTGGCCACTCCATCCTATTTGCATGCGCCCCGAAAGTGTGCAACCATTGCAAGTGGTAAGTTGTTCGAACCGAGAAGAAACCTGAACAGTTTGGTTGCCATGCTAATCATCGAATCCTTGATGGTGAATAGGAATTTGCAGTATTCTTCGAGCATCCACTGCATAGAATATATCTCTCACAAGGTCATCATCCCAAGTGCCGGACACCGGATCTATAAGTTCACAAACCCTTGAGATAATTGTTTGGTTCTTTGTCGTGATTACTTTGACGTCCGAGCTAGAAGGAATCCAAGGGTCCTTCCAAATGTTCACTTCTTCTCTTGTACCGATTCTCCAAATGTACCCTTTTTGAAGGTTTCCAATCCTTTTAGGATACTTTGCCATGTGAATGAAGACCCGTTCTTTGGTTTAGCATATATTCCCATTAGGATAGTACTTGGCCTTTAATAGTCTTGCCACCACAGAGTTTGGTTCAGTAACAAGTCTCCAACATTGTTTTGCGAGCATAGCTAGGTTGAAAGAGTATAGGTCACCAAACTCCATACCTCCTTCACACTTAGCAATACAAAGTTTCCACCATGCCATCTAGTGCATCCTCTTATGATCTTCATCCTCACCCCACTAAAACTGAGCAATAATATCTATAATTTCCTTGCATATCCCCTTAGAAATACTAAACACTAACATTGCAAAAATTGGAATAGCTTGTGCGACAACTTTTATCAATATTTCTTTGCGCCAAGTGGACAATTGTTTCTCCATCCACCCTACTAATCTCACCTCAATTCTTTCAACAAAGTGCATGAAACAATCACTCTTATCTGCCCCAACCATAGCTGGAAGCCCAAGAAATTTATCTGATAAGGCCTCTGTGTCAATATGAAGGATTTGACTGATTTCTGCTTTTGACACCACACTAGTATTGGGACTGAAAAATATGCTTGATTTTGCTAGACTCACCAATTTTCCCAAGCCTGCACAATAGGTGTCCAATACTTGTTGTAAGAAATTTGCATTCAACACATCTGCTCTCATGATAAATACAGATTCATCAACAAATAAAGGTGTGAAACTGATGGTGCATTTCTGCACACCCTAACCCCATCCATGCCACCAACTTCTTCTTCATATTGCAACATAATAGACAGACCTTCTGCACAGATAAGGGGGTCTCACTGCCGAATTCCCCTAGAAGGGATAAACATGTCAGTTTCATGGGAATTAAATCTTACTTTGTATCTCACAGATGAAATACATGCCATGATCATATGAATCCAAAGGCTATGAAATCCAAGTTTCTCCATCAAACTTCTCAAGAAAATCCACTCCACTCAGCCGTAGGCCTTATGCATATCCAACTTGACTGCACAAAGTCATGCGGCCTGCCCTGCCCTAGTATTCTTGATTTTATGAACACATTTATAGGCAATTAGAACATTGTCACTGATGAGTCTTCCATAAAATTATTATTATCCATGTGGTTACTAAGAACAAAAGTTGATTTTTTTCATATAACTGTTGATATCCATAATATTTTTGCTTGAGGGCCTATCCCAACACCGAGTTATTTATATAGCCCGAATTAACCATGTCTATTATCTACGGCATGTAAGTACGCAATACATAGGCAACCCTCCAAATGTAACACATGGCACGCATGGCCACCATGGAAACCCTATGAGTGTCCGAGAGGTGACCGCATCGGCGATTGGTAGGCGGACTGCTAATTTAGGGTCTTGCCAGGGGTGGCAGTGCACTCCGGCGGTGGTGGAAGAAGCGACTGTGCTTTCTGTCCCTATAGGTCGGCTAGGGTTGGCTCTCGTCTGAGCTACTTATGGCGTCGCGGAAGGCAAGCAGAGGGAGGCGCCGAATCCGATGAAGACGGCGGCTACTGCGAAAATGAGCAGGGGCCGCCCTCTTCGAGTACAAATTTAGTTAGTATAAATAAAAAGAAACATTGGAACGCAGCACATGTACCGGATTTGGCAGGAAGGGGAAGGTACAAGAATAATGAGTGTAATAATCATCCAAAAAGAATATAGTATTTTTAGCCGAGAAACTAACAATGGTAGAAGCCATAAGTTGCAATGCATGCATCTACACCAATAAAAAAGACTCAAAGGGGCAGATCAGTAATTTGTCATTTTTATGGAAAGCAATCATTGACGGTCGATGGTTGTAGTGCACGCGGACAATATTTTAAAGTCACTGTATCATGAACTGTACATCATGCACTACAAATATGACTTGCTATATTGGGATACTTTGACTTTGGACAAAATTTATACGTAGACTTAAAAGGACTGGGGGAGTACAGTATTACACAAGATAACCAGTTGCTACTGGCTACCACGACAACAATCTATCTACATTCATTACTCCAACTGCATTGCCACCGGTGTATTGTTCAGACACAAGAATAATGCATTCAGCGATACATGAGCTTCCCACGAGGACGAACAGAAACGACAGGAGGAGGAGGAGGAAAGGCGCAGGCGAGCTCTCGAAGTCGTCCATCACGTAGAAGGTTAGGCCGAAGAGCATGACGCCCACACATCCCAAAAGGCAGATGATCGCCCACCTGCTACACTCCTGGGGCTTCGCCGTCGCGATCGCCGCCAGTTGCTCAAGCTCCTAGTCGCCGCTGTCGGCCATCGTACACGTGCCCTAGTTTTGACGCCTGATCTCTTGATTTTCTAGAGGGTTGTTAGTTATTTCGAAGATTTATAAGAAGACTCCAATGATGCACGCGCGAAGAGATAAAGTGCGTACGTACTACAACAGTCCCAAACAAACAAAAAGTAGGTACTACAACATGCAGGAGTAGTTGTTTGTTCCGATTGATCCACCGGCCGGTTACCTACGAGTCTACGATCGATGTAGTTAAAAAGAAAACTAAGCTTAAAATTTGTCCAAATTTTTTACAAATACAGAAACCAACTCACTACTTAATCCAATCCAAGGCCAATTCAATCTAGCTAGCCAATATGTAATCACGAGATTTTCTAGAGCTAGAGAGGAATCTTACGATGATACGGTTCTACGGCATGGGCTGATGTGGAATTAGGTGATGAGGGAATGTGCACAGTCCAGAATGGATGCAGTCGGAGGTCCGCCTCATCTTCGATGGCTTTAGAGCCATGAAGGCGCGGTGGACCCGGCCCTTGCCAGTGCGAGGGACCTTACTTTGTTTTGAGGTGTTTTTTAATTTTGTTTAGGGTTTGTGTCCTACTTGGGAAGACGAGGTATTGGCGGTTTTCTTAAGATGGAATATGGTTCTCCCTGCCTCACACCCGTTTCGATGATGCACCTAGCATCGTTGGAGTGCGTGTAGAGGTGTGTCTTCGACGGATCTCGCAGGATTCGTTGGTGCTAGTCTTCAGTGGATCTGCCTGAATATGGTCTTTGTTCGTCTTTGTTCATGTGCCTAGAAATTGGATCCTATCGATCTATATTTATCATTGTCGACGATGGTTGCGTTTTTTGTGCGCTGATCCTGTGGGCTCTTAGTAGCACGACTTCCCGAATGTCTCTACAACAAGGTTGGCCTGACTTCAGTGCGGAAGGGATGATGACGACGGTGTGCCTTCGTCTCACTTTAGTGGTTGTAGTAGTCGCTAGGTGATCTATAGACATATGCATGTAATTTTTGTTATTACTGTGTTCTTGGTACTACCATGACATGATGAACAGATCGAAAATTTTCTCGCAGTTTCCTCGTAAGAATAATGACCACTGCTAGGAGTCATCCTACCGATATCCATGAAAATTTGTCGGGTTGATAGGCGTTCGATCCCCTCGGTTTAGCCGTTCGATGGAGTCAGCACACCAGTAGTGCTTTCTTCTCTTCCGGTTCAGCAAATGCCATAGTACGGATACCATGAGAATGAACAACGTCGCCACTCACACAGCGCAACACCGCCGTATTCACCGAAGTGCCGAATTTTCGCTCACATCAGCTAGCCGTACTGCGCTCGCTCTGTCGCAGCGGACCTTGCAGCAACAGCCCAAGGCCGACAGGGGTGCGGCTCCTGCTTAAGCAACATCGTCGGCACGCCACATTGCATAACCGCAGCCGTTTCAGAAACGCCAACTTGCAATGTTACACAACACTCGCCTACACTGGCGGCCTCCGCCGAGTGCTACATCGCAACATCGTCGCGCCCCATCCGGCTTGCAACATCGTCTCGCCAGAACTAAGGATGGCAAAGGATAGGGTATGGGGCGGGTAGAGCAATACCATACTCATACCCGTGCAGTCAATGGGTACAAAATTACACCCATACCCGTACCCATGGGTATGAAACTTTACCCGTACCCATACCTGACGGGACCAAATGGTACACAAGTTATTCGCAATTTTACATTCATTTATAACACATTTGAGAAAAAAACATTGGTCACAACACAAGAATAGATAGTTGAGTACATGACAATTATGTCAATTCAAAGGATTAAGTTTATGATAAACAGAGTAACACAATAAAAAAGGATGAAATAATGTAGACAAAAAAATATCAATCAATATGACCAAAAACCCATCATTTTACCCTTAGTGGCAACAACACAATATTGGATTCATCTCAAAGCATTTTTCTTTTTCGTCCCTCCTATCACAGGGCAAGATCACCGCAAGATTGAATCAAATGCTATGCACCACCCCCTCGGAAGACCTACTCATCTAATTCACCAAATAAGATTCATAGATCGAAAAGCATACATAGCTATTAAATTACACTAGAGAGAAACTTAAAGAGATTCAAAATAGATCAATGAATAATCCGGTTATAAACGCAAAATTCATCGGATCCCAACAAACACACCCCAAAAGATTATATACATCATCATGGAGGCAACAAAGTTGATGAAGATGGCCTCCCCAACGTATTTCCTCCTCCGACGGAGCACCGAAAAAGGACTCCAGATGGAATCGCTTAGGAACAGAGGCTTGCGGTGGTGATAAAATTCTTTCGGGTTCGTTTCTGAGGGTTTCAAAAAAGTATGAAATTTATAGGCCAATAATTAGGGAAAACGGGTGCTTGTGGGCCCCACAAGCATGCCCCCCCCCACGGACTTGTGGGAGCCTCGTGGGTCTTCTGGTCTCTCCTCAAAGCTTCTAGTGTTGCACATATTCCAGAAAAATTCCTTGTAAATTTTCATCGTGTTTGGACCTTCCTATGTATGAAGGACAGATTACGGGCTAAGGTTAAAGGGATGGATTGACAAAACCATAGCAGCAGCGGGCAAATAAATCTTAGTAAAATCGGTTGCGCAGGCTGTCCTGATTTTCTCAATGTCATGCTTTAAATTGCCTAGGGGGCTAAGTGAGAATCTAAATAAACTTATCTGTTAGCTCTTCTAGGGTAGCAGAGAGGGGAAGCGAAAATCATACTGGGTATCTTGGAAATCTATGACCCAACCAAAGAAGTGTGACGGCTTGGGGTTTAGGGACCTCGAGCTCTTTAACGTAGCCCTTTTGGCTCGGCAAGCTTGGCGCCTTCTCACTGTGCCTTATTCACTTTGTGCCCAGTTGCTTAAGGTAATCTACTATCCGAATGATGACATCCTCAAGGCTGAATTGGGTTGGCATCCATCCTAAGTGTGGAGGTCCATCTTGGAGGGCAGAGATGCACTCTCACATGGCATCATTAGATGTATCGGTGACGGCTTGACTACTCGTGTATGGGATGATAATTGGATCCCAAGAGATACATCAATGAGGCCAGTTGTTTGTCTGACAAATAGTCCTCCTATTCTTGTTAGTGAGCTCATTGATAGCTCCTCGAACCTCGGCCGTGTGGAGAGTTGATAAACTACAACAAAACTTCCTTCTATCTGATGTTATGGCAATTAGGAACATACCCCTATGCACAACTCCAATGACAGATTTTTGGGCGTGGCAATTTGAGAACAAGGGGAGTTTTCTGTTAGATCGGTGTATCGTATGTTGGTAGTTATAAGAAACAATAGGGAATATCTATTGGGCTAGAGAGGCTCGGATTCTAATGCCGCGGTGGAAGAAAAGTGATGGACATCTCTTTGGAATACACAAGTTCCCGGTAAAATCGGAACTTTTCTTTGGAGGTTGGCCAAACACCCGCTGCTGTTGGAGGATGTTTGACATCATAGGAATATGAGTGACACGAAAAATTGCCAAATCAGTGGTGGAGGCATTCACTGATTGACCGCACTGCTTCCAGATGTGTTTGGGCGTTGGGTGATGAGGAGTTGACTGGTCATATAGTGGAGTCACGGGAACCTCACACAAAACTTTGGTTCTTCAACATGTTGGAAACATTACCCCATGTGGATTTTGTATTAAGATGGCATTCACCCTCTAGGCGATTTGGACAGCACGCAGAAGAGCAATACATGAGTCAATTTATCAAAGTCCAATGTCGACACATCTTTTTGTGGCAAGATTTATTTCAGAGTTCGAGGGCCTAAAGATGATTACAAGAACAGTGACCGCGGAGGCATGCACATGCGATAACAAGTTTTAACACATGGAAGCCTCCTCCAAGTGGCCATGCAAAGATCTATGTCGATGGAGGTATGCCTCATGATGGCGATGTGGGTGCAGCAGCTGCGGTGTGGAGAGATGAATATGGCAAACATCTCGGATCCTCGGCGATTGTCCTCGCGAGAGTGAATGATCCGACGGTCCTCGAAGCTATAGCATGCCACAAGGCGTTGGTTTTAGCTGATGATTTGTCTTTGAACTGTTTGATGACCGCGTGCGATTGCAAGGTAGTGGTGGAGGACATTCACAAATTGATTGGAGGCCCTCATATTATAGTGGTGAAAGAAATAGTAAAAAGAAGAGCCAATTTTGAGAGATGTGATTTTATGTCGGAAGGTCATGATTCGAACAAGGTGTCACATAATCTTGTGAAATTTTCTATAGCGCTCCCACAGGGTCGCTATTTGTGGCTGATATTCTCTCATGACCATCTTTGTATCCCTTTAAATATTGTTTCATGTTAGTAAAGTTTGGGATCCTCAAAAAAGACACTAGGCATTAAATTAATAGGTTAATCCAGAAAAATAATACAAAGTGACATACAAAACATACAAAAGTGATAACGTAATATCATTTAAAACAAAATTATAGATATGTTTGAGACGCATCAGCAGTGCGCGCCGCCGCCATGTCGTCTGGGAGGCGGGCCTCGGCCACCCTCAACCCTCTCCTTCCCATCATGGGCACAGCGGTCTTGTAGCACTCATCCTCCGGCGGATAGGTGATGTGGAAAGGAAGATTGGAAGGCTCCTGGGGGACCGCGATAACCAAGCCCTGGAGGATCCGAGCAGCCGATGTGCCGACGCAATGGACTCATGCCAGACAGATCCTGCCGTTGATCGGGTGCAGTTCCCCGGGAGCGGCGGAGTGCAATGCGGATGACCCTTGTCTTCTTCAACCCTCACGGGACGACACCCCAGTCGATGAATTCGGAGTGGTCGGAGTCAGCGCCGCTGCCGACTATGCCAAAGAAGGCCAGATATCACCGAACATGAGTTTGGGTGGCGGAGTGGAGTGGCTAGGGTTTGGTCCGACGAGCGGATGGGACGGATATATATATACGGGTAACCCCATTAGTCCCGGTTCAGTCCAGAACCGGGACCAATGGGTGCATTAGTCCCGGTACGTGCGGCTAAGGCATTAGTCTCGGTTCACCTGGGCCCTTTAGTCCCGGTTCATGCCATGAACCGGGACTAAAGGGTGCGATGCCTATTAGTCCCGGTTGGTGGCACCAACCGGGACTAAAGG
The DNA here is from genome assembly GCF_003073215.2 of Triticum urartu. Lineage (NCBI taxonomy): Eukaryota > Viridiplantae > Streptophyta > Magnoliopsida > Poales > Poaceae > Triticum > Triticum urartu. The sequence continues at coordinate 50,498,369 of NC_053023.1, forward strand.
TCTAACCTTTAGTACCGGTTGGTGCCACCAACCGGGACTAATGGGCTTTGAGGCATTAGTACCGGTTCATGGCACGAACCGGTACTAAAGGTCCAATTTTCAAACTCTCCCCCCTGACCGCTTTTTCAGTTTTAGAAAAAACAAAATAAAATGATGGAAATGTCAATAAAATAAAATAAAATAAGTTTCCCATGTGATATGTCGTCTAGTTGTTGGGAAAATTTACAAATATGAATTTCGACTTTATTTAGAAAATCTCTCTGGAATTTGTAAAATGGGCATAACTTTTGCATACGAACTCGGATTAAAAAGTTTTTTATATGAAAAATCATCTACTCGAAAAGTTACGCTCAAATTTCAGTTTTTTTAAATTTTCATTAAATCTGGTCAAACTACATTCCAACTACTTATTCAAGAAGTATTAGTGTTACTAAATAATTATTCAAGAATATTAGTGTTATTAAATAATTATTTCAGTTTTTTTGAATTTTGGTCAAATCTGGTCAAACTATGGTCAAACTGTGGTCAAACAATGGTCAAACTACTTATTCAAGAAATATTAATGTCACTAAATAATTATTGTTTTTTAGAACAATAGTTTCAAACTCAAACAGTGAAATGTGTGACTTCATGCTCAAGCTAAAATCCTGAGGGTTAATAGGATTAACATCTTACTATTGTCAGGAAAACAACGAGTGCAGACTTGGAAACGAGGGAGAATAGAACCTGGAAGTTAAGCGTGCTCAGGCTGGGGGAGTGGGAGGATGGGTGACCGTCCGGGAAGTTAGATGATTTGGAATGATGAGGGGTGATTAGAGATTAAATTGAGCAGTGATGAGAGGGGCGATTAGAGATTAGAGGTTAAAAAAAATCAGAAATTTGAAAATAAAAAAATTTCAGAAGAAATTTCAAAAAAAAAAATTTCAAAAGAAATTTCAAAAAAAAATCAGAAAATTACCTTTAGTACCGGTTGGTGTTACCAACCGGGACTAAAGGTGGACCTCCAGGCAGCGGCCACGTGGAGGGCCTTTAGTCCCGGTTTTGGTTTGAACCGGGACTGAAGGGTCGGTATTAGTACCGACCCTTCAGTCCCGGTTCAAGATGCCGCTTAGTCTGGGCATTGAGGCCGGTTTAAAATGTCTGTCTGGATAGGATTTGTTTGACCTGGTGTGGTGTCCCCGGCAGCTCCAAGGAGGAGTGATGGCCTATGATGCCATGGTGTGCAACCTTCGTGATGATTTTTATTCTCGGCGTAAGATGTTTTTGCTGTGAGCCTGATCTGCCGGAGGTCCACCGTCGGGGTGGGCGTTTGTAACGATTTTAGCATGATACTCTCTTCGATCCTTTTTACTTTGTGTATTACTTCTTCCGTTTGAAATTATTTGTCATAAAAATAAATGTATTTACAACTAAAGTACATCTAGATACATTCATTTCTTGGACGAGTAATTCCGAATGAAGGGAGTAGATTTGTGTCAAGTTAAACTTTGTAAATTTTGATCAAATTTATACTAAACATACTGGGACTGTCTATTTGACATTTGACTGATTTCCAATTGGATATCATTTAAATTTTCTGACCAATGTCCTGTTGACATCTGTATTGCCCAAAACCACTGATACTGCTCGTTCCCACTAAACGGGTCTGACTAAAAAAAGAAGACCCGGTTGTCAACTAAACCAAAAGAGCAAGAGAACCCCACGTAATCCCTCCCAGCAGCTTCCCTGGACAACACCTGACAACAAATAGTAGAAGCAAAAGAGCAGTTAAACATCTCTACAGATTACAGCAGATGAGGGACAAAGTCCTCCTCCTGGAACTATCTGGTTTGGGGATTTACCGCAACACCTGCTCAGGGTGCAGTGAACAAAGAATCGACTAATTTGTCCCTAGGGCAGGGCAGTGTCAACATTGCAGAGCAACCACACCCACCTCCCAAAACTACTCAGAACAAATGTGCCCAGTTAATCAAACCCATCCCAGCCCTCCACTGGAACAACACCCAGTAAATGTTGGGAGAGCACAATTGGATGGCGTCAATGGAAAGGAGTAAGGAGTTAAATCTAGATCAACGGGAAAAGTGAAGACGATCAAATGCGCAAATGCAACCACTCCAAGCAAGCTCATGATAAAATGCACAAACACCTACCAAGCAACCATGCAGTATCATTGTCTCAACACTCCAGGCCCGGTAAAACTTCATCAGCCCTGCACCATAAGCTCGTACAACCAATTGCGCTAAGCAGGAACGTCTAAGTTGTACCACGAGATCTCGATCGACGGCAGAGATGGCGACAAGAAGGAAATCCAACGAACAGCTGGAGCGCAGCATCTCGCCTAGGCAATATCTCAAACACCAAGCGCGCAACGAAACTGAAGCCAATTTAATTCACGGTGGCTGCGGGGAGCAGATGGGGAGAGCTGGTGACGTCGGGAGCTTCGACGTCGAACGAGCCGACGCGGCCGAAGTGCTGGCGCGGCAGCGCGCCCATCTCCGCCGACACCGTCTTCGGCAGCCTCCGTGCCAGGCACAAGGCCTTGGGTACGGAGAGGAGGGGCCACGCCCCGTACGCCGCGCTCGATGTCGCTCCGCACGCCGCCCCGCGTCAGGCGACCGCTCTCCGTGAGGCCGAGCCGCCGGCGGCGGCACGTGGTGCGCCGTTCGATGGCGCCGATGCGGAAGAAGGAAGGGGAAGGATGGTGGGGACTGGGCAGGGCATATTCCCTCTCGCTCGCTCTCTCTCTCGTCCGGGCGGGTCGGGCCCCGGTGGGGTGTAAAAACTCGGGCATCTCTCCTGGAAATACGCTCCACGCCACACGTGCGACCTCCGGGCGGGATGCGGCACACAGCTCTCCCTCTCCTCACCCGCTGGAGTGCTTGCTTGGCAAGAAAGGTGGGATTTGGTTGGTTTAATTAGGAGGCGTCTCACGTGCCGCGCTGCGATGTGGACGTGCCGTAACCAACTCTCCGAAGACAGCCGGAATGATTGGGTGGGCCCACGCGACGATTCTGCCGTACGTCCCCGCCAGGGTCATCTCAGATGAAACTTGTTTCTACTTTGGCCATCGGCTGACAAAAAGGAGTTGAGACGTTTTTATCTTCGCCGTTGAAATTCTTTGCAAATCCATCACTAATATTCTTGTTTGCGAGGAGTAAATTCAACAACATTTCCAATGCATGGCTGTGCTTCTAAACCTCCATAGCAGGAGACCATGTATATACATTATGTGTGCCTATCATAAAAAAAATTACAAAAATATTTTTTTAATTATATAAAGTCTCACCATAGAGGAATGGTGAGGTATCAGCACGATCTGTGGAAATAAAGAAAGACTCTCAGGCGTTTAGGGTTTTCCCGCCTCCTACATTCGCTGATGCCGATCTGCCTCGTCTCCTATGCCTTTAGGGCAATGGAGGTGTGGTGGATCTCTCCCCCTTCCCGGCGGGAGGACCCATGCTTCATTTTTAGGTGTTTTTCCAAATCTTTTTAGGGTTTTTGTCTTGCTCAAAAAGGCAAGGCACATGACACCTTCCTGAAGATGTAATTAGATTCTCCCTGCCCAGCCCCCACCTTGACGCTGCATCTCGCGTCATCGAAGGGCATGTGGATGTGTGTCTCCGGCACGTCTTATGGGATTCGGTAGGTGTTTGTCTTCGTTCGTCCGCGTTCACGTGTCTACGCTTCTCTTCATCAGTGACGATTGTCGTTCTGGTGCGCTGGTCCTTTTGGGCTTTAGCACGATGACTTTACGACTGTCTACCACACTAAGGTTTCCCAGCTCCAGTGAGGGAGGGGCAATGACGGCGGCGCTTCTCCGTCTTACTCCAGTGCTTGTAATCGTCGCTAAGTGGTCTACGAACATGGATGTAATTTTGGTTACTTTACGTGTTCTTTGTGCTATCGTGATGTTTGATTAATAGATCAGAAGTTTTTCCCGCAAAAAAGAGTGGAATGGTGGGATGATGCCTACTTAGACTCAGTTTGCAGTTGATGAACCACAATGTGTTATGCTTATTTTATAGTTAGTTGTTTAAAAATTAAGCACAATCATAGCACTAGTAGAAACGGGGGCTTTGGTCCAGGCCGGGTAAGCCCATTAGTCCCGATTCAGTCTAGAACCGGGACCAATGGGTGCATTTATCCCGGTACGTGCGGCTAAGGCATTAGTCCCGGTTCGTGCCACGAACCGAGACTAAAGGGTGCGATGCCCATTAGTACCGGTTGGTGCCACCAACCGGGACTAATGGGCTTTGAGGCATTAGTACCGGTTCATGGCACGAACCGGTACTAAAGGTCCAATTTTCAAACTCTCCCCCCTGACCGCTTTTTCAGTTTTAGAAAAAACAAAATAAAATGATGGAAATGTCAATAAAATAAAATAAAATAAGTTTCCCATGTGATATGTGGTCTAGTTGTTGGGAAATTTACAAATATGAATTTCGACTTTATTTACAAAATCTCTCTGGAATTTGTAAAATGGGCATAACTTTTGCATACGAACTCGGATTAAAAAGTTTTTTATATGAGAAATCATCTACTCGAAAAGTTACATCCGATGGAGACCGCCTATGCCATGTTTGCAAATTTGTAGAATCCTCAAATTCCAAAAGGAAAAAAAGTTATGCTCAAATTTCAGTTTTTTTTAATTTTCATGAAATCTGGTCAAACTACTTATTCAATAAGTATTAGTGTTACTAAATAATTATTCAAGAATATTAGTGTTATTAAGTAATTATTTCAGTTTTTTTTTGAATTTTGGTCAAATCTGGTCAAACTATGGTCAAACTGTGGTCAAACAATGGTCAAACTACTTATTCAAGAAGTATTAGTGTTACTAAATAATTATTCAAGAATATTAGTGTTATTAAATAATTATTTCAGTCTTTTGAATTTTGGTCAAATCTGGTCAAACTATGGTCAAACTGTGGTCAAACAATGGTCAAACTACTTATTCAAGAAATATTAGTGTTACTAAAAAATTATTGTTTTTTAGAACAATAGTTTCAAACTCAAACAGTGAAATGTGTGACTTCATGCTCAAGCTAAACTCCTGAGGGTTAATAGGATTGACATCTTACTATTGTCAGGAAAACAACGAGTGCAGACTTGGAAACGAGGGAGAATAGAACCCGGAAGTTAAGCGTGCTCAGGCTGGGGGAGTGGGAGGATGGGTGACCGTCCGGGAAGTTAGATGATTTGGAATGATGAGCGGTGATTAGAGATTAAATTGAGCAGTGATGAGGGGTGATTAGAGATTAGAGGTTAAAATAATTCAGAAATTTGAAAAAAAAATTCAAAAAAAAATCAGAAAATTTCCTTTAGTACCGGTTGGTGTTACCAACCAGCACTAAAGGTGGACCGGTCACGTGGAGGGCCTTTAGTCCCGGTTCTAGTTTGAACCGGGACTAAAGGGTCGGGGCATTAGTACCGACCCTTTAGTCCAGGTTCAGGAATCGGGACTAAAGGCCCTTACGAACCGGGACAACAGGCCTTTTTTCTACCAGTGTAGGCAAAGACAAATAAAAACACTAAAATGGGGAAGAAGAAAGGAGGGACGAACGGGGTCATTGGAAATGGCAAACACATCCTTAAATCCTACAACCGTAGCTACACTACGTCACTTTATGGCATGCTAATCTCATCTCCATCACCTTCTCCCTCCGGTCCACTAGCCACACCATTATATGTGCTCTAGCTTGAGAAAGGCGAGGTGAGAGAGTGGCTAAGCCTACCTCAAAACAATTGTTTTGTCCCGTCTAATGGGGTGCATAGTGTGGCTAGATGAAATATTATAGTGCCTATTTGAAGTTAATCTATGTAGATGGCCCATACACAAGCTAAATCCAGTTCAAGGAAGATTGTGTATCTTCTAAAGGTGGGTTACGCTATGAGACTAGATCCACAACATGACGTGTACACAATAGTCTTCATTTGCTGTCCCTGCTAAAATGTGTATCGGAACCGAAGGCATGCATGTAGCCATTGAAGAATATGAAGCCTGGGAGATCGGGTGGCTTGAAGAGGTCTCAAGTGCATTTAGTCTAGCCGGATGCCAGCACCTTTCCTGATCAACAATGCATGTGAAAACATGGTTATAAGAGGAGCGGTTTTGGTTCAAAACTATTATTTTGTTCTTTCCATGGCATCCGACCCGCGAGCATATATCCGACATTCCAGGTGGACATCTCCTTGTTGTTTAGGACCTTTAGTTAGAGCAACTTCAATGGGGCGACCCAAACGGACGGTGCATTTGTCCGCTTTTTGTCCGTTTGTGTCGACCGCCCGCCCGGCGTCCGCCCAGTTTTGCATTTGGGTCGGCAATGCGTCCAACGCGCCGACCCATTTCATGTCCGCATTCAAATTTTGAATTAAAAAAGGCCCGAGGCCGATCATGCCAGTGGCCATGTCTCATGCCGGCACCATGCCAGCACCGGCATACAATACCGGCTTCAGAAAATACCACAGTTGGTGCTAGCGCACTCGCTCGCCAGCCGGCCGGCACACATGCCAGCACGCAAAAAATGGTGGGACTTGGAGTTCGACCACGCCACCGCGGCTCCCATGGTCATGCCCGCACACCTGCCGGCATACAAAAAGATGGCCCTCGACGCCATAGATCAGTCGTCCTAGAACTTGAGCATGTCGGCCTGCATCTTCTCGAACCACGGCCTTTTCCTTGGCGACAAGGCGTTGAGATCCACCTTCATGATCTCCACCCCGTCATCATGCTTGCAAGAGCCACTTCTTTCGCTTTTGTCTTGGCGTTGGCGGCCTCGATCTCTAGCATCTTCGCTTGCTTCTCGGCCTCGAGCTCAAACATCTTGGCTTGCTTCTCGGCGTCAAGGTCAAGCCTCCTCCTTTGGATCTCCATGAAAGCGCTCATTTGCTCTTCTTTGAAATGCCAGCGCTCCTCCTCCCTTGAGTCCTTCTTATTCATCATGTCGTCCACGCTTGCGATCAAGGCGTTGGTGGCCGCATCTCGCTTGTCCTCCTTCTTGGAGTTGGTCTTCCCCCGCGGACGTGCCGGCTCGCCCTCCCCAACATCCTCCACGGCGCCCTTCCCCCCACGTGCCTTGAGCGCGGCATATTGTGCCTTGAACTTCTCTTCGTCCTTGATGACACGATAGCAATGGGAGAGGTTGAAGTACTTGCCATTGTGTTGAACCTTGAATGCCTCCAAAGCTTGAAATGCCTACAAAATGTTTCCATGCAAGCATATGGGCAAGTGATAGCAAATGAAGACGTAAAAAAATGATCTTGATGGCACAAAAGAGGCCGACTTGCTTGCTATCATACCATGTCATGCACGCCGATGCCGCTCACGGGGCGGGCCTTGACGCTCTCAAGGGTGGCACAAAACTTGTTGCACTCTTGTTGGATTACCCTCCACCGCTTGGAAATGGAGACCCACCCGCGCGTGCTCACAAATTGGTAGGGTGGAAACTTCTTGCGCTCATGAAACTCGCGGTGCACACGAGTCCAAAAGGTTGAATGCTTTTGCTTGGCGCCCGTCTTTGGGTCTTGTCCAATGTCTCGCCAACACTCGCATAGAAGCTTGTCCTCGGCAGCTGTGTACGCCTTCGTGCGTTTGCTCTTGCGCTTCGGCTTCGGCCCGGCGGCTTGGTTGGCGAGCTCGTCCTCGAACAAAGGCTCCACTTCGATGTCGCACTCGTCCTCTAGCCCATAGTCGTCCGGGAACTTGTGGTTGAGGTGGAAGCCGTCCAGGTCGATGCCGACCTGATCACGCATGAAGGCCGCCTGATAGGGATCATAGCCAGCGGCTGGCGTGAACGCCCCGCGGCCGTCCTGGCTTTGCGTCTTCTCAGGATCGTAGCTAACGCCCGGCGCACCACCCTCGAAGATGAGGTGTTGCATGTAGTCCTCGTCGACGGTGGACGACATTTCCTCGAACAGGTTGCGGGCGTCCGGGAGACCGCCGGCCGGCGTTTGTCGCGCGCGTTTCCTCGCGCCGCGGGACGATGAGCCACCGACCACCGGGGTGGCGTTGAGGTCGATGGGCGCGGGCGCGGGTGTGGAAGGCGCGACCACGCTCACGTCGGGTGAGCACTCCCCGGAGAGGCGGGAGGCCTACGGGTAGACGTGGAAGCCGGGGACCGAGTTGCAAGCCGATGCGCGGGGTGAGTCGGGCATCACCATCCAAGGAAATGCCAACGAGCCGGTGCTGGCCGCGGCGACGGCGACTTGGACGAGGTGGTGTTGGCTAGGGTTTACCCCAAGCATGTAAAGCGCCTCCCTCGTTACAGCGGCGACGCGGGCGTTGGTGAACTCCTACTGCGCGGCGGCGGCGGCGGCCTGTGCAGCGGCCTCATCCCTCGCGTCCGCGGCGTGCCTCCGGCCCTTCCTCTTGGCTGACTCCCTTGCCCGCTGTTCGGGCGTCAGCGCCTTCTTCGGCTTGGTCACCGCGGCGGTCTTGCGCGGGGCACGAGGCTTGCCTTTCCCGGAGGGGGCGACGGCGCCGGGCGAGGCGAGGGAGGCGAGGCCGGCGGCGACGTCGAGGTCGAGGTCGATGGCGTCCTCCGTCGCTGGATTGGGGGCGGGGGGCGCGCGCTGGCGGGAGTGTTTTTGGGAAAATAGGGGGAAATGGTTGTGGCTGGCACCGACAGGCGGGCCCGGGGAGAGGAGTAGGCGCGCGTGCGTCCGTCCGTCTCGTGTCCACGCTGACGCAAATCCGGCTCAAAACTAGGCCTGGAATGGGTCGCCCGCGGACGAAAAACGGACGCGGGCGGACGAAATGGGTCGCCCCATTGGAGTTGCTCTTACATACACCAATTGTCCTTCGGTGGCAGATTAATGTTTAGAGGTATGACATTAAAAGGTTGTCCTATCTTTGAAGTAACCTTTGAGCACACAACCTTGGCACGCGAAAAGGGCAGTCTGCAATGCATGCGTTGGGCAGTCTATAAGCAGAGGGGACAAATGGGTTGCAGGAAACCCCTCATGGATAGCAAGTCGGCGACATCCAATGGCAAGACACATGAATTATTGGCTCTATTGGAGGATTTGCAGCTCTAGATCAGTGAGTCATCCTTAGAATGTATCGATCCATCAAACTGCATACACATAGGCCGTGGCCTGGGAGTACACACCATCAGTACCTATCTGATTGTGACCCCACCTTCATTTTTCCCCTTCTTCTTGTACAATTCTTATGTAATTATACTCTTCCTTTATCAATGAAAATAGCTACTAGCATGCTAATTTCATCTCTATCACATTCTCCATCTGCTCCATTGACCACACCAGTGTTTTTTTCTCTCTTAGGTGATCTTGCTTGAGAATGGTTGGGGTGAGAAAGCATCTACGCCTAACTCGAAACAATAGTTTTCCCCCGGGTGGTGGTACATATTGTAGTGCCAGTTTCCGAGCTAATTCGCGCATATGGCACATACACAATCTAGATCCATTTTAGGGAGGATTGTGTATCTTCTAAAGAAGCATCACATCGTGTGACCCGATCCACGACAAGAGGAGTACACAATGATCCTTCATTTTATGTCGCTGTCAAAATGGGTGCAATTCTTCTTGGTTCAAGGTTTTTCGTTTCCGAAGAGACTAGTAAAAGAGGCATACTTTCGAACCCCAAGGACTCAATTAATGTTATATGGATATGGAAAATATAAGATTTTTTATCCTAGCAGGAAAAAATTGGGAAGAGATACCCAACAATTTCTTATATATATAGAAAACAATCCTCATAAGGCGAGCCTACTTTTCAAGGTAAGAAGGGGTTGATAAAATACCTCGAGGCGAGGTTCAAGGGCCAAGTGATGCATCACCCAAGCATGAGCTTGACTAACATATAGCTTACCTATAGACAAAAAAATAAAATAATAATAAAAAGGAACTACGTTTTAGAACCAAGCAAAACTAGAAATCAAACGTGCACAACCAACCACTAAAGAAGCAAAAGCCTTGGTAATCAAGTGGCTTGAAGAGATCTTCAAGTGCATTTTGTCGATCGAGTCAACTTTCAGCACCTTCCATCATCATTTAGTGACAAACATCACCATGCGAGGAGAAATTTGGATTGAGGCCATGTTATTAAGTTGTTTCCATGACGTTCAAGCCGTGAGCATGTATGCATGCAACCTTCTAGGTGGACCTCTCCTTCTTGTTTAGGCCCTCTAGTTGCATACACCAATAGTTCCTCACTGGTAGATAATGATTTAGAGGTATGACCTTGAAAGATTGTCCAAGCTTTGAAGTAACCCTTTGACCACACAACCTCGGCGCACAAAAGGGCATTCTAGAATGATGTGTTTGGCAGTCTTAGGATCCTGCAAGCAGAGGTGAAAAGAGGGGTTTTGTAACGCCCTCGACGCGGCTATATCTCCCACGTGTCGAAGCACGACTTAGAGGCATAACCGCATTGAAAGCAATGTCGCAAGTGAGGTAATCTTCACACAACCCATGTAATACATAAGGGAAAGAGATACATAGTTGGCTTACAATTGCCACTTCACACAATTACATGAATAAAGCATTACATCATCCAAATACAATCAAGGCCTGACTATGGAGCCAAAATAAAAGAAGACTACCCCAAATGCTACACAGATCCCCGATCGTCCCGACTGGGCTCCACTACTGATCAACTAGCACGAAACAACACAAAGGACAAGATCTTCATCGAGCTCCTCCTTGAGCTTGGTTGCGTCACCTTCTCGGTTACATCGGCACCTGCAAACTGGTTTTGGAAGTAACTGTGAGCCACAGGGACTCAGCAATCTCGCACCCTCGCGATCAAGACTATTTAAGCTTATGGGTAAGGTGAATGGTATGAGGTGGAGCTGCAGCAAGCGACTAGCATATATGGTGGCTAACATATGCAAATGAGAGCGAGAAGAGAAGGCAAAGCGCGGTCGATAAAAGTATGATCAAGATGTGATCCTAGAACAACCTACGTCAAGCATAACTCCAACACCGTGTTCACTTCCCGAACTCTGCAGAAAGAGACCATCACGGTTACCCACGTGGTTGATGCATTTTAATTAAGGTCAACTTCAGGTTTTCTACAACCGGACGTTAACAAATTCCCATCTGCCCATAACCGCGGGCACGGCTTTTGAAAGTTCAAATCCCTGCAGGGGTGTCCCAACTTAGCCCATCACAAGCTCTCACGGTCAACGAAGAATATTCCTTCTAGCGGGAAGACCCGATCAGGCTCGGAATCCCGGTTACAAGACATTTCGACAATGGTAAAACAAGACCAGCAAAGCCACCCAGATGTGCCGACAAATCCCGATAGGAGCTGCACATATCTCGTTCTCAGGGCACACCGGATGAGCAAGACGTCGGGTAAGCCAGCCCAGAGTTGCCCCTGGTAGCCTCGGACATCACTCAGTTGGACCAACACTTAGAGAAGCACTGGCCCGGGGGGGTTAAAATAAAGATGACCCTTGAGCCGGCCAACTCAAGGGAAAGAAAAAGGCTAGGTGGCAAATGGTAAAACCAATGTTGGGCCTTGCTGGAGGAGTTTATTCAAGGCGAACTATCAAGGGGTTCCCATTATAACCCAACCGCGTAAGGAACGCAAAATCCAGGAACATAACACCGATATGACGGAAACTAGGGCGGCAAGAGTGGAACAAAACACCAGGCATAAGGCCGAGCCTTCCACCCTTTACCAAGTATATAGATGCATTAATTAAATAAGAGATATTGTGATATCCCAACAAAATATCCATGTTCCAACATGGAACAAGCTCCAATCTTCACCTGCAACTAACAACGCTATAAGAGGGGCTGAGCAAAGCGGTAACATAGCCAAACAACGGTTTGCTAGGATAAGGTGGGTTAGAGGCTTGGCTTAACAATATGGGAGGCATGATAAGCAAGTGGTAGGTATCGCAGCATAGGCATAGCAAAAGAGCGAGCAACTAAGCAAGCAAAGATAGAAGTGATTTCGAGGGTACGGTCATCTTGCCTGAGATCCCGCAAGGAAGAAGAACGAGTCCAAGAAGAAGACAAACGGACGTAGTCGAACGGATCCTCACAAATGCAACGTTATCGGACCCAACCCGAAGAAGAAACGTCGGAAAGAAGCACACAACATAGTAGACGACCAACACATGAACATGGCATGATGCACAACTAAGTATGATGCATGTCCGGTTTAATGATAGATGGCATGTCAAAGTGCACAAGCAATCATACAAATTAAGTGGAGCTCAATATGCATCGGGATGCATATTGACAAAACACCACATCAATTATTTAGTTCTCTCCCGTTTAAGTACTCAACAATATTAAATGTTGGTTAACATGCCAAGAGGTGAAGGATAACAAAACTATACCCATAAATAGTTTAAATGGGGCCAGATATAACAAATAACAAATCTGGTAAATCCCCGTATGCATTAGTAATTTATTGCAACAACAATTTAAACATTTTAATTTGATGCGGATGACATGAACAAGTTTATGCAATTTTTATTAAAAGTTGACAAGAGCATTATAAGGCATTTGTCATCGTGGTGGAAGGAAAAAGGGTGCCACGGCAACGATAACGAAAACGGTGCCACGGCAGCGTTCCAGTTCCGGTAACTCGATTGAGATACCGGTGCAAAGGAGAAGTGTGCGGATGCGTGCAAAAAATGGTGGGGCGCTCCCAGATTCCGGGTGTCCCACGGGTTAGTGGCATGGAAAACGAGTGACAATACGGACACGGTGTAGAGAAATGGTGCATCTCATCCAACATGCATTCATGCGTTCACGGGCGTCGTCTCGGGGTTATACCTTTGAAGCGTGCGTTTTCGAAGTGTATCGAGTCGGCGTAGAGGAAGTAGTGGAAGTAGTCGTTCTCTCATGCTCAAGGGTCGACGGTAGAGGTTCTCGCAATCTCGGCGATGGTAGTGGTACATGTTTATCCGTAGTCGAACATGACGATCCGGAGAGGGTACTTGGCAACATGCACGTCGTCGGTAGTTGTACACAATCGTTGTCGGACTTGACAGGTTCGAGGTCTCCGGGTGTAGTGGTACTTGGCGTCCCATCGTGTAGTCGTTTGTCGTAGTCGGACTTGACAAAATGCACACCGGCTATAGTCGTACGCGATTCATAGACGTTCGGGTCTTCCGTAGGGGTACTCGTTACATCTCCAGGTGTAGTGGTACTTGTCATAATCCGAAACGGTCTTGGCTATCTTGACGGATCCAAGTGACACCAGGCATACGTCCACGGTAGTCTTCGGACATGGGCTCCGGGTAGATGACTTGAGGTCTCAGTCAGGAGCACTTGTGGCAAAGAAGTGCCCGTGAACGAGATGATGCAGCACGAACAGGAGGCGGATGTCATGTTCGGCGAGCGGCGGGGCTCCTGGTCGGAGTCGGTAGGTATGGCACGAGGAGGTGACGAAGAGGAGGTCGCAGGGAGAGCTGCTGGAGGTGGATGCAGAGGGTCGAACAGGAACGTGGCGGCGCAGCAGCAGCTAGCGAGGCATGGGGGAGGCCTTGCGTGGCGCCGGAGACGGGGAACGGGTGGAACCGAGGTTCCCCGGCAGCAGGGATGGCGTCTGGCGATGCGCGGCCCGGGCGGCTCGATGCAGGACGCGGGAGGAGGCTAGAAGGCGCGGCGACGGCTTGCTGGACTTGGACGCGATGGCGCAGCAGCAGAAAAGCTTCGGTGGAGAAAGCGGAGCGCTCGTGCTGCTCAGAATTGAGCCTTTGTTCTCCCGAGCAAGGAGGCGGCGATGGTGGTGGAGCGCTCCGGCGAGACGGGGACGCGGGGGAAGGAGTAGAGCGCGGCAGGGCAGGTCGGGTCGCCAGCGCGGTAGGGCAAGTCAGTTCACCGACGCGGGCGCCATGGCCGGAGGCGGGGAGGCAGCGGTGAGGTCTTGCGGCGTTCATGGCGGGGCAAGGCAAGAACGTGAGGGGAGGAGGCTGCTGGAGGCGGCCGATGCTCGAAGAGAGGATATCGGGAGGATGAGAGGGAGAGGGATCGAGTGAGGCAGCACTCTCCCTCTCCTTGGCGATGCGTGAGTGGCGGCGCGAGGGAGGAGAACGAGGGAAGGGAGTGGGGATCGAGAGAAAGAGGTAGCGATCGGTTGGGGTTAGAGCAGTGGGCTGCGGGATGGCCTTGGGCCAAATGGGCCTAGGCGCAGATGGCTGGGAGGCCCAGCTGGGCTGACTTCCCCCCACTCTCTCTCTCATATTACTTTAGCAGAAAAGACCAAAAAAGAGAGGAAAAGAAAGAGAGGTTTATGAAAAGATTTTGGACAAGGGGGTAATTTTCCCGAACTCACAAAAATACGCTTGTTCCGAGAAAATAGAAAAGGCCAAGATTGGAAGATGTAAATTCAAACTCATTTGAATTTAATTCAAATGGGTTTGAACTAGGACTAGGTTCTAGGAGTTTCCAAAACTGTTGAGAATTTTGGTAGAGCTCCGGAAAATGATGAAAGAATAAATGGCAAGGTTCGAGGTCAAGCAGCGAGATAAGAAAGGCATGGGGAAATTTGCAAGTGTGTTTTAGGTGATTCCATAAGAATGGATTATTTTATAATAGCTCCACTAATATCGGGAGGATATATCATAAAGAGAAGTCATCCTTCCCTTGATTTAAATGGATCGAAGATCCACACAAATTATTTAGTTGAGATGAAAAAGATTTATGACATGATGCAATGCACATGATGCAAAGATGAATGCAACAAACCAACAACTCACATGACGAAAACCCGGAAACCCTGGAAGGCATCTGAAGCTCTGGCCTTGGGGCGTCACAACACTCCACCACTATGAGAGGATCTCGTCCCGAGATCTAGAATGGCACCGGAGGGAAAACGGAAGAGAAAGAGAAGAGGTAAAACTAAGTTGCTTCTTTGACAAACGATTGAAACCAAGAAACCTTGAAAAGTTGAACAAATTGAAAGAAAGAATACAACGGAGATGAACGAAATTGAAAACACACCGCTAGAAAAGAGGAACAAGGGAGAACAGCTTCGGACAACACTCTAGTTAAATGGATAAGCATGAAAAAAACATGATCTTTGACAAAACGAGATGATGGGTGAAAAGAACAACATCGCAATGCCTCCGAAGAGAGAAATAGAAGCTAGATCATTGAAATAAAAGAATGGAGAAGAAAAGCAAACTTCTGTCACAAAAGAGTTTGAAAAGGCATCCTTAGGAGAAGAGTCGAACGGAGTTGTTGGAAAAACCAACAACGAAAAGAGTAAGCTTGTAGTGGGCTTATGGAAAACATCTCAAAACCAAGAGGTGAAAATCTGCCACTCACGGAAACGATATATTGGACTGATAACAACAAGGAGATGAGAAACTTATCTCACCGATAGGATAAATGAAGAACATGGATCATTTATAAGCACCATAACTAGCAACAATCCTATAGGTGAAACATGACACAAGATAACTCCAACGAAGAGATTGGTGGATTTAAAATACCTCATTCTTAACAACATGTGAATCATGAAACATGAACTCCAGTTATCAAGAATGACATAATACCACCTCCAATGATACGGAAGAAAGAATTGCACTCCGGATAGCAAGAAGAAGAATGCTTGAGCTCCTCTGAAAAGAATCTTGATGAACACTTCGAGAAGGAATTAAATCCTTGATGAACCATCACGTAGAACCTTCATGAAGAACTCCGGTCATGAAAGAATGATCAAACAAAAAGAAAGATGAAAAGAGTAAGGTTGAAACCTAGCAATGATTAGATGAAGCTTTGCGACGAGATAAAGTGGAGACTTGGAACTCCGGAAAAGAAAAGATAAGCATCTTGAACTGAGAATGTGATATGATGAACCACTCCGGATTTTTTTTAAAACTCGATGAAACAAGAATAAGAATTACATTATGCTTATCCTTCACCAATTCAAATTTGATGACAAGCAATGGAATTGGCATACTACTTATTCTCGTAGAAAGGATTTAAGATAGATATATCGCAAACTTGAAGAGGCCTTCAATGATCCACCGGTAGGATTTGAAAGAACGAAAGAATGGATATGATAACGAAGGAAGAAGAATCTTGATCAAACCACCGTAAGAACTAAAAATGAACGAAGTAAAGATAAAGAAACACCGGGAAGAATTATGAAATGAACGAAGATACTTGTGAGGATTTAGATCCATGAGAACGAAGAGATTACGAGCTGATTAAAGAATATTGAATGATGCACCGATGAGATTTGGGGAACGAGAGCTGAAAACTGAGAATGAATAAACCTGAATTGAAGGACTCCGGATAAAAAAACTGAGAAGACTCTTGAATTGTTCCAGATAGATGAGAAGAATTGCCACAATCAAAACAATTATGAGAGGATGGCCTCGAACTAGAACCACGAATCTCTGAGAGAGCGGATAAGATATGGAGGTAAAGCTCTTCTTCGGTCTTCAAATGTTGAGAGTGACGACAAGAAACATCACCGTGAATTGTTAAGATACTCCGGAATGAAAAATGGAAAGGCTGAGTCAACGGTGAAAAGAATTTGAAAGATCTTGGAGAAAGACATTTGACTGATGATAAATCATTCTTACGTCAAACTTTGAAAGAATTTGAGGATAGCTCCGGGAAAAAAAAGAAGAGTCAGTTAAGATCCTGGGAAAAGACCTGTGGGTTAGGGCCCACTCAAGAGAAACACCGTTGAAATGATTTAAAGAGAGAGATTGCACCGGTTGAATTAAAAGACTTGAATGAGGTAACATCCTCGCAAAAGCTGGAACGAAAGCAGAGTGGAAACACGAATCTCCGAGATATCATGAGCACTCCGGAATAATTGAATAGCGAGAAAAGAATGAATATAAGGTGCACCGGCATGAGAAGGAATTAGAAACGAGGAAAGGATAAAGAAACAACAAAATCTTGAATTGAATCCACCGGAGAAGAAAAGAATGGAGAATGATGAACTTGAAGCTTCGTTAGGATCTTCATGAGAATCAACGGATAAGAACATTGACGGAAAGAATGGAGAGATTTCCCATCAATAAAAGGATACTTGAATAAGAAATCTGAATCGTTGAAGAAAAAGGGTGGGTGGGCAGGAAAAACAAAGGCAATTTGGAGACGGATGAAACAAACACCGTTCAGAAGAAACTGATACTTGATCTTGCAGATGTTGAAATGATCATATCCACTTGAAGAGAAGCACGCTGGTCAAAAGGGATTGACAAAAACAATCTTGATGATCAAGAAGGATTGGTATTCACATCGGAGTATGAGAACACCACTTAGGAAAGGTATGGTATCAACATTTGACTTCGAAGCAACTCGAATACCACAACTCAAAACAAAACAAAGGATTGGCTTTCAAAATAGCCAGAGAAAACATATAATAGAGATTTCGTCCGAAGTTTTCGTGGTGGGGCCTACACGGGCTCGATCGTACAGCACCATCATGTACAAGGCAGTGCACATGACATACGAAGCGTCCCCGAGTCGGCATAGCCAAGGACTCTTTAAGACACAACGAGACCACTGTAAAACCAACCGTGGATAGGCGGACCACTAGACGTCGAACCCCAATTTCATATCATACATCTATCGGAAAGATACCCTAAGAGCTAC